>NC_056738.1:414902047-415202047 GCF_019279795.1 Protopterus annectens | reverse complement strand
ACAATTTTGCTTTCGGAGGGAACGGGAGGGGGCATACAGAAGGCCCCGGGGCCAATTGTGAACAAGTGCATCCCTGGGTGATTGTCCCAGTGGGGGGACTAGGGCAAAACAGCTGCTGCATTTGGCATTGGAGGGGGCAAAAAGGTTGCAAGGCTGGTCCCACTTGCGAAAAATCTGATTCACAATATCCTGTTTCATGGACCACTCGTGAGGCATAAGGATAGCCCTGCTTAGCTCGTCTGCTATCACGTTGGATTTCCAAAGAATGTGCATCACAATCAGAAAGCGTTGAGAAGACACTGCCAATTGCCAGAGTTGGAACTGGTTCCGCCTTGCTTGTTTATGTACCATACCACTGACATGTCAGTCTGAACTGCAATCATCCCAATGGGTAGAGAGCTATGAAGTGCTTGCAACAACAGGAGCATCGCTCTCATCTCTAGGACGTATGTGTAAGTGGTACTCATGTTGTTGCCAAGTCCCATGAAGAGTCTGTCCCAGATAATGCCCCCCCCCCACCCTATCCGAGAAAAGTCCATGGTCACTGGTTGGGGAGGACAATCTTCCTATACTCAAGCTGCATAGACTGAAGCCACCATTTTAGGTCCTTCTTACAGGTCTCAGATGAGAATTTTGTGGGATGTGGGTAGGTCTTGGATGTACCATTGAGCAAATAGGAACCACTGTAATAACCTCATGTGGAAATGCCCCAAGAGAACTATAGCATTATTGCTGCTGCCATTGAGCCCAGGACTTTTGGAACAAATCTTGCTAGAGTCTTTTTCTCCTGATTAATATTGCAACCTGATGTCGAATGGTCAACACCCTCTCCTGAGGCAATTTTGCTATCATGTCTGGTATCTAGATCTGCCCCTATAAATATATTGGCAGGGCAACAAGGCAGACTTTTCAGAGTTTATAGTGATGCTTAGCCGAGGGTGGATTGTGGTGTCCCTTGTCTCGGTTAGTCGATGCTTGGTGGTGGCAGTAAGGAGCCAGTCGTCCAGATATGGGAACACCCAGAATCCTAGACACGTCAGACGAGCCGTGACTGCCATGCATTTGGCAAACACCCTGGGGGCTGTAGTGAGGTCAAAGGGCAGAGCTCTGAACTTGTAGTGACTGGCTCCCAGCCGGAAGTACAGAAATCTCCTGGATAGCCTGTCATCTTGACACGGTAGTACGCATCCTGGAGATCAATGGAGCACATCCAATTGCCCTTTCCCAGAAGGGAAGCATGGACTGCAGTGTCACCACCCGGAATTGTGCCTTCTTGACAGACTTGAGCCTGAGATCGAAAGTGGGCCGCCAGTCAGTCCCCTGTTTTCTTTTGTACTAAAAAGAACCTTGAATAAATTCCGGACCCAATTTGGTCTGCAGGGAATTCTTGGATGACTCGTTTTCTTAGCAACCTTTGAATATCTATGGTTGCTTGTTCCCTTAAATTGTGTGGCACATCTGGGATGGGATGGATTTTTGTTTTCTGGGGAGAGGTGGCATGGAGAAAGGAATACTGTATCCCCTGGATATGACCGACTGTACCCATGTAGCTTATACTTTCCCAGGCTTCTGGGTACAGTGACAATCTTCCCCCGACTGCCTGCATTAGTAGACAGGCAGGCCTCCTTTCAGGAGTGCTGGAAGGCCTACCAGAGAACATCTGTTGCCCTGACTCTACAGACACCCTCTACCACAAGGGCAGCGTCTCCATTATTATCCCCTCTTCCCCGGGGGGGGGGGGGGGATCACCATGTGCGTCAGGCGATTCCAGAACCATATTTTTCCACCTTTTTGACCTTTGGGATAAGGCCTAGGAGAAGAAAAACGTACTCCCATGTGACAAGTCGTGCCATCCTGTTCGCACTTGACAAGTCTCTCTTACCTTAGGCCCGAATGACGAGCCATCAAAAGGGGCATTAGTAAAGGACTCTAAGGGCTCCGCAAACTGACAAAAGCGCATCCAGGAATGTCTCCATAAGGGGACTCCTGTGCCTGCAGCCCTGGTCACTCCATCAGCTGCATAGGAAATAAGCCACATGGAGGAGTTGACTACCGAAGATAAGGTTGCACGCTGAGAAGTAGGTCGCAAGCTGAGAAGCAGTTCTATCTATAGCTCCCACAGCTGTAGGATCC
Source organism: Protopterus annectens (assembly GCF_019279795.1). NCBI lineage: Eukaryota > Metazoa > Chordata > Ceratodontiformes > Protopteridae > Protopterus > Protopterus annectens. The sequence continues at coordinate 415,199,914 of NC_056738.1, read as the reverse complement.
TGAAGGGAATCTCCTAACTTTCAGGAGAGCCCTCTGGAGACAGGTGAAATGGGATAAATAAATTCAGTGACCTAAGAGTTTAGGCCACTGAAAAAAAGACTCTTCCTGTAGCTGTCTATCATACAGGACTCTGTTCTGCAGATGGACAAAAGTAGAGGTTTCTGCTAGTTCCTTCTTTGGGGCCACCACCATCCCAGCATCAACTGGCACGCCCTTGGTCAGGAAAGATTTGCCGTATGAACTTATTGGGCCTCCGCAGAACTGGTTCCGATTACAGGAAACTCCACACCTTTCGACTTACTACCCCTAGAAGTGGGTCGAAGGGCAGACACCCCCAAGAGGTGGAGGGTTGGGAACTGAAAGCATCCAGGTAGACTCGTCTTCAGAAGGGGAAAGGGACTTCCAGCCACCCCTCTGCTTGAGGATTTCCAGGGTGTCAGAGAATAGGAACCTCAGAGGGGGAACCCTTTTGAGTCCTCCATGTTTGTGTCCGATGTCAGACTCAGGGAGTCTGAACGCTTCCTCTTACATGCCCTCTTCCATGGGACTGCCTCAGGGGGGTGCTCTGGGAAGGTTTCAGAAGAGGGGGGGTCACCCAATGGGACACTGGTTCCCTACACCTAGAATAGAGGAGTGTTGAGAGGGAAGACACTAGCTCCATAGGGAACGAAGCAGTTGAAGCAGAGGGAGGAGCTGTCAGAGGACAGCACACACCTCTAAGGCACCACGATCCCAGCCCAAGAGAGCCCCCCAGCTCAGAAGAACCAAGACACCTCTCCTGCACAGAGGGCAATGGCTCCAAGGCTGATATGGGAGCAGAGCTCACCTATGCTGAAGTTCCAAGAGGGAGAGTAGAGTCGGACAAGGGTCCGATGCCGCTCCTCCCCTCAGAGCAGATGAGGAAGTATCAGTCTCCAGATCCCCCGACAGGAGGTATCGAGGAGATTGGAGCAGATGTCGGAACAGACTGTTGCACTACAATGACTTCCACATACTCCGGCTCTGACCTCAAGTGCGGAGGAGAAACAGACTACCTGGGAGTTTGAATAGCCTGCTCCACCATCCATACAGGCTGGGCTCAATAAGAATTTTGCAAGAGGCGGTGTCGAGTAGCCTCTTCACCACCCTCTCCACATCATCTGAAAGGCTCCTGGATAACAGAGGAGTGGTGGACAATCTATGACTGCCCATCACAGACTGGAAAAGTGGTGACTGTGGAGCAGACTGCACCTGTTCCAAGGAAGACCTTGTTCTTTTGCGACTCCTATATGGTTCCAAGGACACTGATGGAACTGCAAGAGATAGTCTTGTCAGAACTAAGAGGTTTCGGACCAGACGAACTGAAAAATTTGTCTCTGCTTCAATGGCTGCGAGGTCAGAACAAAGATGTCGGTTTGGAGGAGGTCTGGTTTTCTTGCCCGATTCCCTTCCACTGGTGTGTCAAACGGTCCTTTTAATAAACCTCACAATAGAAGTGTTCTTGTGCTCCTGCAAGACTCTAGCGCTGAATGCGTGACAAATGTAACGAGTCCTGCAGATGCACTGCTCCCAGGCAATAATTGCAGCTAATATGTCAGTCGAACATTTTTTGGGAGCAAGAGTCACACCTTTTGAATCCAGAAAGCTTGGATTCTTTGGATGCTTCTTTGGACATTGATAGGCACAAACAGCAACAAGAACAAAACCACAGCTACAAGTACCAAACAAGGAGGAATATACCACTCTACAATCAACAGCCACAGCCGCCACACTATTAGATCTGTTTTTTTCTCAAAAAAAAAAAAAAAAAAAAAAAATAAGTTAACGAAAGGGGGAGAGAGCCCCCCAAGTTAAACTACCACTCCAACTGAGGAGAGCCTCTACCTTAAACGGCTAACTCCTTAAGCTGAAAGGGAAGAAAGGAGGGAATAAGGGGAAACCCTCTGAAACAGGCCTAAAGCAAAGGGTGAATTCTCTAAAATGGATTCATAAAGGAGGGAGATAGGCCTGAAAGAAAAACTACCTGCTATAACAGCACAAAACGGAGATAGGGACCCCAAGGACAAACACTAATAATCTACAGTAAAGTATTCCTTAAAGATTGTATATTAGAGCAAAAATATAATAAAAATCGAAAACTTGACCTGAGCAAACTCGAAGCTTCAAGCAGCAAACTAAATCTGGGTAACTCTCGCTAGGCATGATGGGATAGGATCTAGCCTTGAGCCAGTGGAAGCTCTTGAGCTTTAGAATATGGCCAAGTCAGAGCAGAGGATCAGCTCCGAACCCAACCAACAAGGAAGACAAGCTGGGGACAGCATAACATCTAAGCTTTGCAAGGTGCCTAGAAAGGCTTGGAGACCAACAAAAAAAATAAATATGTTGAAGCATAAAGTAATGGTACTAAGAGTTCTGTATAAAGGAAAATCTTCCTGTCTAAACTCCAATTTAATATGGTTTGAGAAACGACTGAATGCAAGATCTGTACTTCAATAAATCAGAATTCAAACCACAACTTTTCCCACAGTTAAAATCTCAACACAATGGACAGCACCACAGAATTAGTGATAGTGTGTTCATCCTGGTAAGAGCTCTTCAGCAATTGACTCACTTCTCAGGAATCAGCTTGGGATTAGTGGTACTACCTTTATCCCACCATTAAGAGAAGGAGCAGATGGACATAATGCTGGACTCTCACCACTATGTAGTGTGCTAATACCAACCCTTCCCCAGCACTAACCTTCCGCCTTATCTTGAAAACTTTATAACTAGGATCATTTAAAAAAAAACTTGAGGCTAGTGTTATGAGAGGGAGATTTAGTCTGAAGATTAGGAAGGAAATAGGTTTGTCTCTCTATCTTTTGCAGGTTTGGTATTTAGGCATGTGATATGTTCAAACTTCTTAATGCCGCTATTTTTCCATTCAAAATCAAATTCGAATCAAACAATGGAATCATTTATGTATCACATAATTTCACATAATATACATACACACTATAAAGATTTTACTGAAATGTGACTTTCATGTACCGATGGGCACAGTACATTGGTATGGAGAAAGTGCTTGTTCCTCATTCAGTCCGAGTGGCAATTGAGTCCTTTTATCCTCTCCATTACCTCATGCCGTATCCCTACCACCACCAACCTGGAACTGTACATTTTCTTTTCTCCCCATGCAAGACCTCAACTTGATAGCTTTACTGCCAGCACCCATCTGGTCCCTTCATTCCAAAGGAAAAGGCACTCCCAGGCTAGACACAACAGCCTTACACAGCCCATTCATTCCTGCCTGGGAAGTCATACTAGACCACCTATTCAACAGCAAGAGTCACTTTGGGAGGTGGCCCTTTCTGACCTGTCCACTGGTATGGTGTCTTTCCTGCTCATAACATGACATTAAAACTTCCAATATTGCCATTACAAGATTCTCATCCACAAAGCAGATGCCAGTGACCACTATGCCCCCACCTACAGTCCCACACTGACCACCCCTTTCCTGCAACAGATATTTTCCATGAATCCTAAGTGCCTGTAGCAAGATATCCTCAGTTCAGCTACAGTCATCTAATCTGTCTCGTCTTGTGCAGATGACATGAGCACACACAGAGGAGACCATAGCTGCGGAACAGTGATGCTTTGAACCAGCAGGGTATCAAAATGTACTTGCCATAATGTCAGATCACCACAGTCTAGGACTACAAGATGCAGCAAGATGACAGCCACATGCAGGTGCTTTCCGGCATCTCTAGAAACACTCAAACTCCTCCACTCCCACAATACGACTCTTCTCTTAGGTATCTAGAATGATGCTTTACCAAACAAGTTATCCTACACTAATCCTGGACAAGGATATAAACTGGCACACTACCCTGTTGGCAACTTTCCACTACAACACTGGAAAAATAGTAAAGCAAGGAGGGGAAGCAGGACATCATGTTACAGTTGCAGACAAGGATCATAACTTCACATTAAGGGCAACTTTCATCTCTTATCTGATCGTGCACATACACTGCAACTACAGGGCAACTACAGGACAGAGTCCCCCGCAGTACAACTTGGGTGGCATGGCAAGATACCAAGGGGACAGTGGCCTCTTGAGATCACACTAAAATTAGAGCCTTGTAAAGTTATGCAAGAAAACATGGTCAGAGCAGCACAAATCTTAATTACACATTCATACTAATTTGAAAACCTACTTATTTTTAGTGAGCTATGGGCTTACTCAAAAGTTGTCAAAGTGTATGATAAAAATCACCCTCCTAGATGAGACTTTTCTGACCCAGTCTGTTGAGAAAATCAGCTCTTCCAAAATCATTTTTATGAAAAACTGCAGTCTGAATATCAAGGCAGGGCAACTTCTATTCTCTCCTGTTATACAGCTGAAGAAAATTGTGAATGATTCAGGTTCAAGTCAAACCTCCCTGGGCATAAAAGCACGATCATTTTTCATGTGTGAAGGGGGAGTACAGAGAAAGGATAATGTTAGTGTATGAATTTCATTTTCAATATTCTTTTATAACGAGATGGCTTCTTTAATGTTCTTCAGTATGTATCTTGATTTTCTAATATTAGCAAATGCCGACAGTAAGAAATGTATAAAACTTTATCCTGGGTAGAAAGTTCTTCTATGGCATTCAGAACTCATGCGTGATATGGAAAGTCAAACAAGTCATCAGACCTTAGCAAAAATTAACGCTTTCGTGTTCATTAGTCAATGGTTGTACAACTCAAACAATGCGGCTTTTAATGAAAGTAAAAGATATTACATTCTGTAGTTCAGGGAGACAGGACCTTGATTTCCATGTCTCCCATGTATGCGTTTCTCTTTGCAATAAAGAAGGCTGTTGCTCTGTTGAACAGAGTCATGTGAAAGTTATTTGCACCATAACAGTTTGGTGCAGTGTCTACATGAACTTCTGAACAGTTTGATGCTTCATTCAGAATTGCCACTTGGCTCAAGAGGTTCTCTGTCAGGCAAGTTTCTGGTGTACTAATAACAGATTTTAAAATTTTTAGCAGAGTCTAAAGTTTCTACAGGTAAGCTTTACTAAAGCTTTCTTTACTAGTCCTCCCTAAATGTGAGTAGGGTAAATTGTGTGCATCTGGGAAACTGGATGTCTGTAATTACTAACATTAAGCTGTTTGTGTGCTAGTGGGGGGTCTAATATACCCAAGGACACAGCATCCCTCACAGGAGTGAAAGCTGGTTCTAATCAAATATAAAGAGGATTCCTGCATTAGGAATTTGAGCATCTATTCAGAGTCGCACATCTATCCCTTTGGTATGGCCTGAGTTTGTACAATGGGTGCCAAATGAAGTAGTTTAAGCTAGCCAGAGTATGGGACTCCAAGCAGGTCTAGGTTGGAGTATTGAAAAGATGGCTGTATTTGGGAAAATGGTTAGCTCACTAAAAATGAGAGCACTTTCCACTTTCTGGAAAAAGTTATTTAAGTTTTAGAAAATTTAAAAAAATAAACTGAAACAAAAGGGTAACAAGGTAATGGCCTCTTGCTGGTCGGCTTTTGACTGGAAAGAAATCTAAAAATGAGGAAAAGGAATCTGCAATTAGCTTAAAACATAACTCTGCTAGAAAAACGTCACAGCTGCAGGCAACTAACAGAACAGTAAATGCATTAAAATGCATAAATGAGAAATCCCATTCCTGGGATCTCTATCCATTAAGAAATTCAGTCACAGCCAGAATCAGACTGGCCTCAATTATCTTCTGCACCCCTTCCACCATATAACTTACCTGTGCCTCAAGAAGCCATTTCTCCTTGTGCGCGAAATTGGGGGGTGAATTTTGCAGAAACATTTCATCACCCCTCTAAGGTGGGTTTATAACACCAGACTCAAGTCAGCAACATCATTCAGGACACACCACAACACACTTAGATCCTATGCTGATACATATAGTTAAATGGAAACTATAATCGGACAAATATGGAACAAATGTTAAATGTGGGAAAATTAAAAAGTTTTCCCGAATAAGAGCTCCTCATCAAACTAGCACTTTGGGTAAGATTAAGCACATTACCCAATTCTCAACTATTGTAGACTGGGAACATACCTCCACAACTGCAAGGATTTGTACATAACGTCCAGATTTTTGGTTAATATTTTTGGTTTCTCAAAATTGCGGTTTTCTGGCAAACCACTGGTAAATCATTGAGGGTGAAGTCAGAAAATAATTGAAGACATTGGAATTAGACTTGTCGTGGTGGTACGGCGGTAGCGTTGTTACCTCACAGCAAGAGGTTCTCCAGTTAGATTCTTGGCTTGGGAGTGCCTTCTGTGTGGAGTCTGCATGTTGTCCCCACGGTTGGGTAGCGTTAGAAAGACATGCGTGCGTAAATGGGCGTACCTTCGTTGAAGGTTGGGCGAGCTGGCGCCTCGGCGTTTCATAAAAATCTACTGCCAATCATTAGTGGACTGGAGTTCCGCTGTGGCGAACCCTTACCGGGAAACAGCCGAAAGACAAAACCACCCTTCAGAAAATTCATTACAATGCAAAATGCGTTTCATCAACTCGAGTTTGTAAGAGCAATATTTAAAGTGTCCCTCTTCTGGGGCCTTTGTTCCCCCCATTTATGACTTTGTCCAGATTTCTTGCTCTTCATAGTTGAGAGATATGACTGGGCAGTGGGCATACCCTGCTAAGCAAACTAATACAGATTCTGACTGATTCTGATACCCCTCCTACACAAATGTACCCCTTATGAGAAGTACCAAATCTTACAGCAGCTAGAGGCTTAACTTGCTGTTTAGTACAACCATGGACTGCAGTGGAAAACCCATTGTAGATTCTCCCCCATTCAACTACATTCTGCAGAACATGCAGAAATATTAGGATATATGCAAAACCCAGCACATCCCAAAATGTAGACAGATCTCTAGCTACTACAAACTACATTTAATAGGTTATTACTGCATCATGCCCTTAACACCTAAACGGGTAGGAATAAAAGCTATTGTGCAAAAAGTGATTGGGCATTTGCAATGCATAATCAACATGCTTGAAGTCTTCTCTGGACATCCACTGCCTATGGAAGGTACGGCAGCCAGTAGGATGTCAGCAGCTTTTGTAGAGTGTTACAACCTACATAAAAATAGATCAAAAAAGTTTAAATTGGCCAAGCTTAGGCATTCATGAAATTTTAAATCGGGCTCAATATGTAGCAGATAGCATACCTGGGAATGATAAAGTACAAGCTGACATTCAGCCTTAGCAGTTCAACACTGACGCAGGGGGAAAAACTTTCAGCAAACTCAGACAGTATCAGCAAAATCATAGTTTTTATTCAGTCACTACAAGGTGCATCACATCTAAATGCTCATTTTAATTGTAGACTGGGCATTGACAAAACTAGTTCCCATTATCTGGACAGCAGGCAAATTCATCAACTGCTCCAATACTACAGCAACCTAAAAGAAACCCTCCTGTACAGAACACTGTTTGGCAGCCACCAGTTTTGACAAAACACTCATTTGGGCAGCCATGTGCAAGGAACATCTAACACTATCAGGTGTACAATAAAACAGTACAAGCAAGTTTTACACAGTAAATCTCTACCTAACCAATTTAGAGAGACCGGATTTCCTACAGTAATGTCATACTGATCTTTTAACAGACCAATGTGAATATGAACAGGTTTAATTTCTGGATAATTTAAAGGCGCTCCAGACAAGCCTACATCCCAAATCAGATTAGAAAGTAGAAGGAGTTTGGCATTTGCTGAAGTAATCCCATATCTAGTAGATCCTGCATCAACAAGAAATGGGATGGACTTATTTTGCACTGTATTGATAAAAGGACCATCTTGATTAAACTGTACCAAGGGAAATATAACTGCGGCTCCTAATGAGTCTTTAGGATTATATTAAAATACTATTTATACAGGTGAACATGGCTTGCCATTATAAACAGAGCAAGATGCAAAAAATGCTGCTATGGAGGAATTATCCTCCAGAAGGGCTCAAAAAAGATGCAGAGCCACTGCATATTAAATTAAAGCCTTAAGAGCTCCTGCCTATGATTCTTCATCATCCTGTATTGGCAGAAGCAGAGAATGGAACTGAACCAGTTACCTGCGCCTTATTACAAAAAAAAAAGTATAGTTCCATTTTGCAGTTCTTGATACTCCTATTGTACCAATTAAACTGGAGAAAAAGTATATAGGGTTGCACAATATTGACAAGTAGTGAACACTATAGCATTATCAATATTTCCAGTTAACTCTGCAACAATAGAGTTCTATTCCTTCATATGCCACACCTCAGTGACATTTCATCATCTTTTGTTTCCATCCCTACACAATCCCTGTTTGCATTTGCTTATAGTACAGCAATATATGTGGACTATATTAATGCAAGGGTATGTAGACTCTCCCACCCTTCCCTACAGAAGCATAACAGCTAGACAAGATTAAGATTCCTTGTGGGTCTACCTTGATTCAATATGTAGATTTGTCGTTAGCTTCAAGAACTTCACATGACGTCTGATTCTATACAAATTTTGAAAGGAACAAAAGATTTCCTTTAACCTATGCTTTTTACTCTAATTATGGAACCATTAATTCTCAGATCAAATACAGCTATAAAAGGCATTAACAAATGAGAATTTAAACCCTAAAAGTCAACTGTTTGCTGAGCACATCCCACTGACATTAAACATCTCTATCTGCAGTTTTCTTAGCAATGGATGTATTTAAATGAAAACATGGTTTAACATTTAACAAACAAAATCCTACCTATAAATACAAATAGAATCAAAAACTCAATATATTGTCAAAGAAAATGAATTTAGGAATAATTAGAACAGATAACATTAAAGATATTATACTAATAGTATAAACAATAAAGAATCCAACAGACAAATGGAATAAAATTTTCTTCACAACAGGAGAGGTTATCTATAATCAAAATACCAAAGATCTTTTATATTATAAAATCACTAACATTATCCCCTACAAAAAGTTATATTAAAGAATAATTTACATTCATTTTGAGTTCTCTCTGGTATCCCAATAAACCAAGAATCACTTTAAACCATCATATGAGACTGGGCAACTGGAAGGATACGGCTATTGGATCTAGAATTATATTTATCATCAATTATAAAAACATATCTTTGTGTTAACACCACACAAAGTACAGTTTTGTACCTACCATAAATGTAGATGTTCGAGGATCCACATTGCTGCAGTCCTTACTATTGGGTAGTCCGCTGTCCAGTCGGCCCGAATACCAGAGTATATGGCTGACGTCGGTCAGGGCGCATTAGACTGACGTCAGTACGTCAGGGTACTAATGCGCATGACCGACGTCATATCCTCAGTCTTTTCTTGCCCCAGATGTCAGAAGACCCTAAAAAGACAAGGCCAAAATACCTGCACCAAAATTATGTACAATATATACAAAAATATCAACATATAACCTCACCTACACAACCACCCCTAAACACAGAGGGGAAGGAGGGAGGGCAATTGGACTGCAGCAATGTGGATCCTCGAACATCTACATTTATGGTAGGTACAAAACTGTACTATGTTCTTCGCTCCACATTGCTGCAGTCCTTACTATTGGGTAGAATCCCAAAGCAGAGGTAAGGGAGGCTGGCAAATCATAAAGAAGTAGGAGCTGACAACATGCCCTGCAAAACAGCTGTGGCAAAACCAGCCCTAGACTTAGAGTAGATAGGAAGGTGATAATGCTTAGAGAAAGTATGCACTGAACTCCAAGTAGCTGCCTCCAAAATATCCTTAGTTGCCACCCCCCTTAGAAATGCTGTTGAAGTGGCAGTAGCCCTAGTGGAATGAGGCCTAATCCCAGCTGGAATCTCCTTGCCATGATGGGAATAACAAAATGCAATGCAAAAGCCAATCCACCTAGAAATAGTTTGTTTTGACACTGGCTTGCCCTGCGAACTCAAAGCAAAAGAAACAAACAACTGCTGAGACTGCCTAAAATCCTTAGTCCTGCTTAAATAATAACGCAATTGCCTGTGTACATCCACAGTGTGCAAAATCTTTTCCCCTTTATTTTGGGGGTCTGCATAAAAAGTAGGCAAATGAATAGTTTGGTTTAAAGCCACACTAGAAACCACCTTAGGCATAAAGGAAGGATTAGTACGTAATGATACCCTATCCTTATGGAAAATCAAAAAGGGCTCTACTGCCATAAGGGCCTGCAACTCAGACACCCTTCTTGCAGAAGTAATAGCCAACAGAAAAGCAGTCTTCCATGACAAGTATTTCAATTCAGCAGTAGCCGCAGGCTCAAAAGGTTGTAGAGTAAGTTTTTCCAACACAAAATTGAGATCCCAAGCAGGAGTAGGAGCTCTACGTGGGGTCTTATATTCTTTGCCCTCTAAGAAACTGCTTGAACAAAGGATGCGAAAACAATGGTGGGTCACAATCATAGTGAGCTGAAATTGCTGCAGCATGAATCTTAATGGAAGAGAAGGACAAACCTTTGTCCAATAACTCAGTAAGATATTGAAGAGCCACACTCAAATTAGGCTCAGAAATCTCCAAATTCTTTGCTGTACTCCAAAATAAAAATCTCTTCCATTTTTCTGCGTACACTTTCCTTGTACTAGGTCTTCTAGCTTCCATAATCACATTTAAAACTTGTTGAGGAAGTTGAGACCTGCTGTGTTTCAACACAGAATATGCCAGGCTGTTAGATGAAGAGAGTGAAGCTTGACATTGAGCAGATGACCGTCCTTCTGAGATAACAGATGAGGAATCAGAGGTAAAGGCCATGGAGGCTTCTTTACCAGACTCCGTAGTAGTGGGTACCAGTGTTGCGAGGCCAATCTGGAGCTATCAAAATCATCCTTGGCCTGTCTTGTCTGACCTTTAATAGTACCTTTGGAAGAAGAGGCAGAGGTGGAAAGGCATACACATGAAGGTTTTCCAACTGAAAGACAGAGCATCCACTTTCCAAGCTGTGTGATGAAACCCCTTTGTGCAATACTTTGGCAGCTGGTGGTTTAGTGGAGAAGCGAACAGATCTATGTCTGGAGTTCCCCATGACACTGTCAATTTCTGAAATACATGAAGATCCAGTTTCCACTCGTGGGGATCCATGATTTGTCTGCTTAACACATCTGCTAAGGAGTTCTGTGCTCCCGGCAGAAACCTTGCCTGAAGAGTTAGTTGCAAGCTTAGCGCAGTCTCCCATAAAATCATTGCTTGCCTGCATAGAGGATAAGAATGTGTTCCCCTTGCTTGTTGATGTACCACATGACAGTTGTGTTGTCTGTTAGAATCAACACCTGCCCTGGAAGAAGTAACTCCTTGAAAGCCATTAATGCAAACTGGACTGCTAACATCTCCTTCATGTTGATATGTAGATGCTGTAGTCTGGCAGGCCACTTGTCTTGTATCCACTTTCCATTTAGATGAGCTCCCCAAGCAATGTCCGAGGCATCTGTCGTTAAAATCTGACTCGCCTCTGGCCGGGTCACAGAGAGTCCCTTGTTTAGGTGACATTCCTGAGCCCACCACAAAAATTCTTTTTGAAGGCAAGGTATTATTTGAATGACAGTGTCCAAATCCTGGCAGTGCTGTGTCCATACATTTTTGAGATACCATTGTAGCTTCCTCATATGCAGTTTGGCATTGGGAAGCACCAGAATACAAGATGCCATGAACCCTAATGCTTGAAGGACTGTCCTTGCAGTCAGCACGGACTGATGAGATAGTTGATGGAAGTAAAGTGATAGACTCTTTTGTTTGTCCGGGGTTAAAAGGCCATCTGGGCTGCTGTATTCAGTCTCACACCCAGAAAGCACATGTCTTGAGAGGGTACTAGACTGGACTTTATTTCGTTCACAGAATACCCTAGGCATCTTAGCACTGCTATAACATATTCCAGATGCTGTAGAAGGTCTTCCTTTTCTTGAGCCAGAATCAGGCAGTCATCCAAGTAAGGATAGATTTGAATTCCTTGTAGCCTGAAGTAAGCTATCACTGGAGCCAGAACCTTTGTGAATACTCTGGGCGCAGTAGATAAGCCAAAGGGCAATGCAGAGAACTGATAATGAGAATTTCCAGCTCGAAACCGCAGATACTTCCTGCAACTTAGCCTTATAGGCACATGAAGGTAAGCTTCCCTGAGATCTAAAGTTACCATCCAGTGATCTTTGCCCAGCAGAGGTAAAAGCTGTTGTAACGTCAACATCTTGAACTTGGGAATGTCCAGATAAGTGTTGAGAGATAAATCCAAAATTGGTCTCCACGTGTTCCCCTTCTTTGGTACTAGGAACAGGCGAGAATAAAATCCTAGGCCCCTTTCTGATACAGGAACTGGCTGAATGGCCCCCATCTGGAGTAACTGAGAAATTTGCTTGTGAGCCTCTTTTCTTTGTGGAGGAGGAACGTCTGGCATGCCTTTGAAAGGAGGCATTGTATGGAAATAAAACCTGTAACCGTGGTGAATGATATCCAACACCCATCTGTCTTGAGTAATTAAATCCCAATTTCCTTTGGGAAGAGACAGTCTTCCTCCCAAAGGAGCTACCAGACGAGAATCTACTGGCAGCTGAAAAGGCAGGTCATTGGGTCTGTTTACGAAAGGACTGACCCCTGCCCTCACCAGAAGTCTGAGCAGGTGAACTCCCTGTTCTAGGCCTAAAAGAACCTTGAGCTCTGCCCCTACCACGTCTAGACCTACCCCTAGACTGGGAATCATAAGCAGGATATGTCCACCCCTTAGCAGGCCAATTTCTACTAAACTTCGGTGGCTGCACCTGCAAAATATCTTTAACAGTTTGCATAGACTTAGCTTTGTCCTCCATTTTCTTTAAAACTGCTTCCACAGGCGAACCAAACAACACATCAGACTGTAAAGGAGCATCCAAAATCCTTGTCTTAACATGCTCAGCTAAATTCTGATCCCTCAACCAGGCATGCCTGCGAAGAACAGAACTAGTGGCAGCCACCCTCGAGGAGGCCTGTACAGCATCAAAACCACATTGCAAAGAATGCTTACCCACTTGTTCAGACACATGAACCAAATCCAGCAACTCTTTACACTCAATACCTTCCGCCAAAGCATCCACCTTAGATTTCAATTGTGAAAGGAGATAATTTTGATATTTTAGCATGTGAAACTGACAATTCAACGCTCTCATGGCTAGAGTGGAAGAAGTATACACTTTCTTTCCCCACCTATCCAAAGCCCTTGCCTCTTTATCAGTGGGAACAGGATTTTTAACCACAGAGGCCTTAACACCTTTAGGCCCCTGAGAAACAGTTTCTGGGTCCGCCCTAGGACTCTTAAACAAATACTTATGAGCTTCAGGCACCCTATAGTACCTATCGGGTTTAACAGGAGCAGGAGGCAAAGAGTCAGGGTTCAGGAAGCCTCTGCAAAAACATCTTCCACCACAGTCAACACAGGAGGTATAGCTAAGGGCCTATGCTGGGGCAAAACAAGAATTCCCTAAGCCTTTTCCTGGAATCAGAGTAATCCTGGCCTTCCCATTTAAAGTGCTCCCTCATGGAATGCAGAGTCTCTGAAAATGAGAAATCCTCAGGAGGAGAAGCTGTAGGAGTGGAATCATCCACATCAGAATCAGAATAAGGAGGATACTCCTGCAAATCTTCCACAGAAGACTCAGAAGCCTCTGAACACTGTTCAAAACTATCAAACTCCGGTTCCACCCTGGGCCTCTTATCAGGAGGGGGCATAGAACCTCTAATCATAGTAATCAAATCTTCTGCCATTTTAAGCATATGTTTCTTAGGTACAGAACCCGAAATGCTAGGAGAAGCCCCCACTGAAGCTGAACTTGGCCTACCTCTCAAAGAAGTTTTGGCAACAGAAGGAGAGGCTCTAACTACCTTGGGAAGAGAGGGAAGAACAGTTACCTGCGAAGCCCCTCAGCCTGGCCTACCTCCTGAGAAGGCACATCCTGTAACAGTAAAGTTTCTGCCTGAGACTCCATAGAAACTCCTGGCAAAACCTCTGGCTCCACTGAGCCTTCTAAAGAAGCGGCGTCCGGGACTGCGGTTCATCAACCCTAGGCTTCGCCGTTTGTCCTTGCGCTTCTTGACGAAGCGGCGCCGGAGCATCCGGCGGCATTTTATAATTGCAACGCTTCCCAAACACTAACCTGGCACAGTCTAACCTCCTCTTAATAGTGCGTTTGTTAAACCTAGCACAAGAGCGGCAACCAACAACGTCGTGCTCAGGCCCTAAACAAGGTATACACAAGGTATGGTAATCCCTATGAGGTATCTGTTTCCCACAAGAAATACAGTTATTCACTTTTTCTGACATCCGGTTAAATACTGAGGCAAGAAAACCAAAATGTTCCCAACGGGTACTTAGCCAACTCTGATTCGGTCTGAAACTCCGGTTTCGGAAATATTTCAGAACGCCAACCTGCACTCGCAAAACTGCTTCTGCATCGGACCATGCGGCAAAAAAGACTGAGGATATGACGTCGGTCATGCGCATTAGTACCCTGACGTACTGACGTCAGTCTAATGCGCCCTGACCGACGTCAGCCATATACTCTGGTATTCGGGCCGACTGGACAGCGGACTACCCAATAGTAAGGACTGCAGCAATGTGGAACGAAGAACATCTAGGTAGAACGTTTTTAAGGAAATCTTTTTATAAACTCTAAACATAGTATTCTAATTATCTCATACTAAAACAGTCTACATTGGTTAAAGGGTTACCTTACAGGAAAAGGTCAAAGTGACTCCTACTTCATTTCTACTATAAACACTTAATGTTATATATAGAAACCTGACATATAAAGCATGGATCTTCCTTATATTTTCTATGGCATATACCCAAACTAACATCTCCACCTCAAAGTTAGAAAATGATCACATTTAAAAAGAAAAATCTGCTATGCTGGTTTCAGTTTATGAAAGATGAAAAGCTACATTCTGTTGATTAAAAACAAATATAATTTAGATAAAGATGCGTCGATGTACAATCCTGCAAAAACATGAAGGGGAAAGTAAGTTAATGCAACCAAGGATAAGAGATCATATCCCAAAATTAACTGAATATCTAATATTCTTACTGTAACACACTGGGACAGGATCTTATCCAAATTATATATAGCTGTGAGGAGAGAAAGTTGCAATTATTGGAACTATTTTACCCAAAGTAATAGACCTCAGAGTAATTATAAAAAAAAAATAGTTATCTGCTAAACATACAACTTCATCTCTAAGATGGAATCTCTACTTGGAAAGTTTTGCATAGATCTTTCTTGGAAAGTTTTGCATAGATCTTTCTTTACATGACAAAACTGAATTTATGTTCAGGCAGAAACAAGTTTGTTGGAAATGTAAACAAGAACTTGAAAAGGATTGGCAAACACTGACTGCACTATCTTAACACCTTACTCAAACTTTAATCTCTTTTTACATGCTTTTTTTGTAGAGGTTTTATCTAAAAATCACTAATCCTCAACACTCCTATTCCTCTGCGTGTTAAATGAAACATTGCACTTTGTGGTCTATACTATCTATATGACAGAAGTTATAACTCAATTTGAAGAGCAAATCTACACCCTCCTTCAAAGAATTTATAAATACTGCAAATGAAGTACGTCACCTGGAAATCATTACAATTAAGTCAAGATCAACCAGGATGATCTCTTGCTACACAATGCCTGGACAAAACTTGAGTTCTGCCTGATGAGCAAAAATAGCTGCATTTTAGATTTAATGTAATATCTAATAAGTTGAACGACTTGATGGTTAATAAACACTCCTGTAAATATTTTTCTTTTGAGTGAGGTTTAGTTGAAATTTTTTCATTTATGTTCACAAATCTTATTGTAAATGATTTTACAAATTGAATATTTAAAAAAACTTCACGTGGCAAGTTTTCTTTTGATTCAGTTGAGAATTGGGATTTACGGTTTACAAAGGCAAATTACAGTTGCAGAAATCACAAGTTCGATATACTGGACATCTTATTTCAGTAGGTGCTATATAGATTGGATAATAGCAATACGTGAAGTCAAACAGCACCATGTCCTACTAAATTAAACAAGTTTTGAGCTTTGGGATTAACAGGATACTGTACACAATGGATTTTTAACTAAGCAGTAGTGGTTTAATGGTTAGAAGATAACCCTGAACCTTTATTTTGCAGCAATTGAATGGAATTAACTTTTCTTTACAGAGTTGTAGTCTTTCCAAGAACATACAAAGGACTCAGAAGGTGGTGCACAAGCGATGGCTGCAGTCACTAGTCAACCTTTTGTGACATCTGTATGGTCGACTAGTTGGCCTCTCAATTTCTTACATCAGTAGAAACTACCATCTTCCCTTTCATTTGGGTAAAAATGCATTAATAAAATAGATCTGAGAGATAAGGGGCATACCAATCAGTAGGGAAGTTGTTCAACCTTTGAAAATACTTCCGACTTACATGCACTGGGTTCTAAAACTACAGTACCTGCACCTGCTCACTGAAAGCCTTTGGGATCATTTTGCTTTCTGAAGTGAGTTTGTATTGAACTTCAAGTGCAGAAATTGAAATATGTGCTTGTTGTAACTGACTTTCTGGATGGGTAGTAGCATATCAGTTTATAAAGAATGATGCATATGATAGCAAAAAAAGTAAGTCTATTCCTAGATTTGGTGTTCCATGTTGCATTCAGTTTGATCAAGGCTCCATTTTACTAGTCAGGTAATCCAGCAAATAAGATTTTAATGGTAAATTGCAATTTCACTGCCCCCATAGACTGCAGGCTTCTGAAACAGTGGAGAACCAGACGGTCCAAATCAGGTTAGCTAACGTTTGAGAGGAAACTTGTCATAAATAGCAAGATAAACTGCCTTTAGTTATATTAAGTATTAGAAGTGCAGTTACTCCTCATAGGAAATTTGCCCCTCATGAAATCTTCATGGGTGAACCCAAGAGAATGCTTACTTATCCTCTCCCCCAATAATTTAGAATTGTAAGATAAGATGAAACCATGCTTTCATATTGTAAAACCCAGTGTTCTATTCTGCACAGTGCTGAGCATGCAGTCCACTCACCAAAAGAACAGGATCATGATCTGCAACCCAGACACTTTGTATACATCAAAGTACATTCCTGAAGAAAAACTCAGATTCCGATGGCAAGAACCATACTTGGTTTTGCCACAGCTATTACTGCCATCTGCTGTGAGGGCATCTCTAACTGGATCCATGCGTTGCATTTCAAGAAAAAGCTCCTTTGTGACAAGCAGAAGAGAGACCATTAACATGCCACATGAACCAGAAGAACCTATTGCCAGGTGAACCAAACAAACCAGGGACATCTTTGCCTCCAGAAGTGATGGCCCATGATGTTTTGCCATCCAAACCAAA
Source organism: Protopterus annectens (assembly GCF_019279795.1). NCBI lineage: Eukaryota > Metazoa > Chordata > Ceratodontiformes > Protopteridae > Protopterus > Protopterus annectens. The sequence goes on along the minus strand of NC_056738.1, from coordinate 415,182,586 downwards.
TACGGAAACTATGAACTGTTTGCCATCCACATCACATCCAGAACTGAATGTGGGCAAGTTACTTCTTTTACCAGGAAGTTTAATCATGTGATTCTGCTATCTTATTCTGGTCTGATCAAACAACCGATTCTTCATCAGCATTTTTCTTACTTCCAATTCCATATTCATTATGCCTTTTGGACAGAGAGTTTAGATACCTTATCTAGTCAACATTCCCTTGCAAAGTTACCTGTGATTAAGGCCCTTGGTCAAAGATCATTTCGGGATGCATTTTTTTGTACAATGGACAGCCACCAATTTCCTTGTTCACGGTTTCTTCAAAACTGTCTGCAGCATAAAATGCTAGTTTTTATGGATCAACTACCACTACAGTTACTTTGATTTTTATCATTTTACTCTGCGTTTGCTATCTGAAACTGCACGTTATCCTCTGCAACCACTGAACTGCAGGTACTGAATCATCTGACACTTTGCTAAAGAGAGAGAGAACATTTGGTTAAAAGTGAATTAAGTGCACCTGAATGGCATACTAGATTTAACACTGTCTGCTGACTTGCATATTTCTGCAAATATCCTCAACACATTCCTACTGCAAGTGATGGGGATAGTCCATTGATTCTTATACCAGTAACTGATTCAGGGCTTCATACTGCATAGTCTTATTTTTCTTGCTAAGAACATGTTTCAGTCCCCTTTACCATAATGCCACTGTTAAAGTACATGCTCGTCACTGCAAAAACTGAACATTGTTGGAATTGGTGTTTGCAATTTCACTTGGAAAATTTATGATTGGGCTGGAGGGCAGAACATGGCAGTACTGCAAGATTACTACATTTGTGGGAATCAAGCTCATCCTCCCCCAAACAAACATCAATTAAAATTCACATACGACAATCTTACATGTACATAAATGAAAAGCCAACAAAATGACACCACTTTAGTTTACAACATACATCAGACACCACTGAAATTGTAGTTGCAAACATGCACAACTTGCAATCCCATCCAGTCAGTCAAGCATTATATAGCTCATTTAAATCCTGCCTCAAACCTCGTTCCTTCTCTGCATATATTGTTCCCACAATTCCCATTTTTTCTATACAGTTTACTCCTTCCCTTTTCTAAAGATCCCAATTCCAGTGGTTTTATTTCTGTTACTATATTCACTAAAGTTGGTCTAGACAATGATCTCCATTTTCTAGTAATTGCTTTTTGGCAGCCACCATAATTAGACTCAGTAAGGCTTTACTATGTCTACGCAATTCTGATTCTGTATCACAGCTCAAAAAAAATCTCCCCAGTCAATCCAATCTGCTCACCCAGCATCTCAGACAGAGCGGTCTGCAGAAAATCCCTAAAGTCTGCCAGCTCATTACACAAAAAAAATGGAATCAAGCTTATCCTTGGTTATCTATAGACTGGTCTGGCAGTTTTATAGGTAGTTAACTCCAGCCATATGACATGCAGCTGTTTTACATGAAGGAAAAACCTGTAATGCTCATTGTAAGAGACACTAAAGATATTCATTTTTTTTTTTAAAACAAGTTTATTGTTTTTAACATACAAAATAAATATCATAATCTTATACAAGCAATTAAAATATAAATAGTTATAACATTCAATAAAAAAACCAAAGTATTTACAGACATATCCACTACAAATCAATTGATTAAACTGTAATGTCTTACTATTGAAACTAAGATTAACAGGTTTTGTAAAGTATCCCATATAATATAGTAAGACATTTTTCTAGTAGTTCTTGATTTTATTGTCATCAATTCCATATGACACACTTCAGTCATAACATTTTTAAATTCATTAAATGGAGGAGTATCTGAAATCCAATTTCTGGTTATTATTTTTCTAGCCACTGCTAGAATAGACCATAATAAGGGAAGTTTAAGTAACATTTTTAGGAACAGGAGTGTTAAATAATACAAGTGATTTAGAAACAGGGAAATTATCTGTGAAAAGGGCCTGCAAAAAATCATTGATTAATTTCCAATATTCCTTCAATTTTATACAGTCATAAAACATATGTGCCCAATCAGCATTTATTTCTACATTACATCTTTTACATAAGTTGTCTTTATTTTATTCATCATTAAAGGTGTATAGAAAGATCTATGTAAAAATTTCCAAGTATAAAGTCTCCAATTAATGGAAGTAGTTGTTTTATAAGCAGATTCCAATATATATTGTTTATCTTGTTGTTTTGCTGATTCACCATTAATGGAAATGAAATAATTCACTAAAGATATTCTTAACAGTTGGAAAAAACAGATACCTCCTGGGTTTATCATAATGCAGAAAAAAAAAATGCTTTTTAAAGGGCTTGCTTACATGGATCATGATGGGGTCGTTTTTGGAGCAGGCATTTTAACTGCTTATGGGGCAGTTAAGTCCATCCGGGAGCTTGGAAAGCTGTCTAAGCTCCTGGAAATATGTAAATTTACAGAGTCTACTAATTTGATTACCCAAGAACTGCAATATGTAGTACAGGGCTACAGAACCACATGACACCCCCTTTAGAAGGGTAGAGAATGTGAGCACTCAGAATATCACTCATTCTTGATACCACCAGTGTAACATGTCACCTAGAAATAATTCAGAAAGTTGCTGAATATCACATGTCAAAAGAAGCCAAGTTCCCAATGGCATACTTTTTCTATGAATGGGGAGGAATTTAAGTTTATGCTTATAGCTATTATAAATATAATTAGGCTTTTTTATTAGTGTGCATTTTAAAATTAGTATTCAGAAGGAATGTCAGTTTCCAAATGCAAAACACTGAATAGTTACCACAGCCTACTACTACTAAAAATAGTACCATATACAACTCAAAGTATTGCAACATTTTAGTAAAATATGAATCTATACACAGGATAGGGGGAATGTGAAAAAACAAGATTTTACTGAAGATTTACAGTATTTGGATTGTATGTTTGTTCATGAAGACTAGCATTTTTTCATAGCAAGTCAGACTATTTTTGAAACTGTTGATCCAAAGAAAAATAGCCAGCACCCAGGAGGATCTAAAGTATAAATCTTTATTGAAAGACTGAAACTAGACCGGTTTCAGCACTAGGCTTTCTTCAGTAGTACATTTTCATAGTGTCAATGAATCATCATCTTATATAGCTTCAATGAATGGATGTGATGACATTTCCTGTGATCAACAAAAACCAAAAAGTGGTTAATAAAAACCTAAGCATAGTAAAAAACATGAGAATTGTTAACCTAGGAAATGTAATGATTGTATTAATCAGTTCCTGATATTTCATGGATGTTCATAAATTCCAACCAGAAAACATATATAATTGGTATGTTATATACCTATGAATAAAGAACATAATGATTAATATACAGAAAAGAAAAAACATCATGATAAACATAGTGGGATAGGGAAATAGTAAAAAATATATAACAGTACATAATAATGTCTCAAAAGATATAAATAGATAGGTAAACTGGGAAATGCTTGGAAAAACATAAATCACAGTTTATCATTCAATCCCGGAGGGAAAAGCCCCCCAAGTTTAATAATCCATCTCTTCTTTTTTGTTCAGAATATCATGCCACCCTGCTTTAAATAATCGATTACCAATTATACGATCAATAATGGTAAATGAGAATTTGGCAGTAGAATGTTTGGTGGTGTGTCTGTATAATGCATTAGTTAAATCTTTGGTTCCTGATGTCCCCCAGGTGTTCAGAAATCCTTATACGGAACTGCCTGGATGTTTGGCCAACATAAAAGGCCTGACATGTACATGTAGCAAGATAGATTATCCGATTAATCTGAACTGCAGTTGCCAAAAAATGCAATGTTATGAATTTGTCCAGTATTTTTACTAGTGAAACTAGTGGTTTTGAAAATGTAGCTGCAAAAGCTGCAGTGGCCACAAGGAAAAATGCCTGTGAGTTTGTCCCCTGTGAGTGCCCTTTGTGGAATGTTGTCATCCTTGGAACTAGTTCTTTTGTAATGTGAAAAGAGGGAACCAAGCGTTTGCCCTTCCTATATGAAAAATAGCATCGTTCCCCTAAGTGGTCTTCCAAAAGAGGGTGCGAGTTGAGTATATTCCAATGATTGTTAATATTGATCAAGTTCCTGCCATAGGTGGTAACAAATCTGCATAAATCAGTACTTTTGTCTCTCTGACCTATATTATATTGTAAAAGGGAATCCCTGGATTTATTACTACTGAAATTAACTGCAGAATTAATAATCCGTGGAGAGTAACCCCTGGACAGGAATCCATTAGTTAAGTCCGCCTGATATGTTGTAAGATCATCCTCAGAAGAGCATATTCTTTTGATCCACAGAAACTGAGATTTTGGTATATTTTTGATGATACGTTTAGGATGAAAGCTTTCTGCATGTAAAAGAGTATTGTATTGTGGGAATTTTCTGTGAACAGAGGTTTTGTGTATTATCAGACTGTCTTGTTAAATGGACATCCAAAAAATTAATTTCCTTCTGATGATGTTCCACAGTAAATTCAATACCCCAAATGTTCCCATTAAGATGCTCAATAAATTCCTGAAGGTATTCCTTGCCTCCCTTCCATACTTACCAGCAGTCGTCCAGGTATCTTCTCCATATATCAATTTCTGGTAGGTATAAATTGTGCATTGGATCGTAAATATGTTCCTCAATGTAACCCATAAAGAGATCTGCATAGATGGATGCAAATGAGGCACCCATGGCCGTACCCTGAAGTTGCCAGTAACAATCTTGTTGAAAGTATAACACATTTTTTGTAAGGATATGTTCAGCCATACATACTAATAATGTATTCATTCCCGGGGGGTACATGTTGGCTTCGTTTAGCCAAAACTCTAAGGCCATCAGACATGCCCAATGCGGGATACTAGTATATAAAGATGTTACATCAAGGGTGCACATTAACCATTCCGGATCCAATTGAGTTTCTGAAACAATCTGCAGGAATTCCATGGTGTCCTGGATTCTAGCTTGAATGAATGTTAACAGTGGTTTCAATTTTTCAGTGAGATAAACTGATAGGGGTTCAGTGAGTGACCCAATACCAGAAACAATTGGTCTGCCAGGTGGCTGAATGGATTTGTGAATTTTGGGTAGTAGGTAGAGGTATTGTTTGGCGGGGTCTTGAACCATCAAATGTACTTTTGTTTTGTCTGAGATGATACCAGCTTCCACCGCTTGCTCCAAGAACTTGTTAATTTCAAGTTGAAAACCGGGTGTGGGGTCAATATCCATTTTCATATAATGATGATGGTTGGATAGCTGCCTATAACCTTCATCTTGATAATAATCTGTGTCCATAACAACCACACCCCCTTTGTCAGCGGGAATAATGACGTCTGTATTGTTCTTGAGTTGTGTGAGAGCTAGTTGTTCTTTCTTAGAAAGATTATTCCTCATGTTCTCTTCAGAGCTAAAGTGGAAATGTATATCCTTAATGACTGCCTGCTGAAAAAACAGCAACATGTTTGTCCATGGGAGGGTTGAATGTGGATTTGTGAAATCTGAAATCAGATGATCTTTGAGTATCATCAAATTTGTCCTGTTTAAAAAATAGTTTGAGGTTAATCTTTCTACAAAACTCTATGGTATCAGATACTAATGAACTTTCATCAATAAAGAAACCGGGAATAAAACCAAGGCCTTTATTAAGTAAGGAATACTGGTCATCAGATAAAACATGTTTAGAAATATTTAGAACATTGGTGCATTGTTCATTTATTTCACTATTGACATGAATAGTTCTTCTAAACTTGTGACCCCTATGTTTCCTACCTGCCCGGTGTTTCCTACCCCTAAAGGGACCTCAGTTCTTCCCCTTTTGGCATTTGGAGAATCACCAATACTTAATGTTTCTGTGTCTGTAGTAGAGGATTCCTCCCCAGAGGTAGTGTTACCTAATCCTGTCTTCTTCAAAATGGACCTGTGCCTCTTTTTGCGTACAAAGGAGGCATTCTTGGTGCCCTGAGCAAACCTGACACCCCTCTGATTCAAATTGTCTGCCCCTCTCATAATCCTCCTTATCTCGGGCAAATTTATGCAATTTTTTACTTTTGAGATTATTTTCCGAAGTGGATATCTCTTTGGATAGTTTGCTCAGACAAGTGTGGAAGGTGGTATTTTCCTCAAACTGTTTGAGGTTGTTGCAAGTTTTTTCTACTTCCAAAATATCTGCTTGTACAGTTCTCTCATAAAATGATGCCGGTATATTAACTCTGGCCATGGCGGCCTCCTGTTGTGCTATTTGCCAATCCTTAAGCAAAGCATCATCTGGTGTACCAACCAATGGTTGGACTTTACATCTCAATCCCCTGGGGGATATATTCTGCACCTGGTATGCTTTAAACAGTTTGTGGTGCCAGATGTTTGTTCTCAACATTTTAATTTGTTTGCCCAACATATGAAATGAATTTTCGCAACCGTCAACTGGATCTATGGTTTCCAAATTATTAATTTCAGTGGAACCAGTGCCAATTCCAAAATTTTTTAGATCATCCTTGTCGGAGCATAGGCCAGATAATAATTTTTGAAGGTCCATGACTAAGTTGCTTGAACTAAAAACAAGAGAATATGACTACAGCTAACAATTGTCAAAGCAAATTATTCAAGGTTATGAAATATAAGCCTATAGTAAATTGAATCACAGAGGAGTGCAGGTCTGGGCAGTCAAATGATAATACAGAACCAGGTCTATATGTCTATTCTAAGAAAATATACCACTGTCTTGATCTTAAGATATAGAATCCACTTAAAATGTTGTTGTTCATATATGTAAATGTAATAAACAGGGTTGTATGAATGACTAGAAAGTAATCAGATCTATGGTGTGTCAAATGTAATAGAATAAAAAGTTATGTCATATCATAAGTGACAATTGAACCCATTCAATATCACACAATAGTGATATCTATTGGATCAACAATTAGTACAATAGATTTGCAATGGACAGGTCAAATATAAATTGTAAGTGCAGTTGTTAGTATATAGCTGAAATACCTTTTGGGTCAAAAATATTAAAAGTCACATAAAATTGGAAGGTATATCAGTGTAGATGTTATACAATCCAAAGTGGCAACACCTAACTCAAGTTGTTGTAAAAAATGAACGTAAATGTACTTGTTCAAAGAAGTGAATAATGTCAACTATTTAGTCCCTGATATTTCAACCAAAGGACCAAAGCTAGATATCAACTATATCCAAATAAGAATGGGAGCAAATGTAAAACTGTATATAAAGCTAGATGCCCCAGGAATAGTTATAGAGATTATACTTCAACTGGTATTACAAATACATAAATACTGTTGTTCCTAATATCCAATAGGCTAAATGCAACCAGCTAAATACTGATCCGATGAGAAAAAACAAATCAGAAACTTATTAGATGTTAATGAGGCAATTCTCATATACAAAATAATGTTATATATATTTTCAGTGTCAATTGTTACCAAACACCACTAAAGCAGACCCTAGTCAGTGTAAAACTGATTGTAAATAATTATCAGTTTTACATTTGCTTGAGTTAGGTGTTGCCACTTTGGATTGTATAACATCTACACTAGTGCACAATTTATATTTGACCTGTCCATTGCAAATCTATTGTACTAATTGTTGATCCAATAGATATCACTATTGTGTGATATTGAATGGGTTCAATTGTCACTTATGATATGACATAACTTTTTTATTCCATTACATTTGACACACCATAGATCTGATTACTTTCTAGTCATTCATACAACCCTGTTTATTACATTTAAATATATGAACAACAACTTTTTAAGTGGATTCTATATCTTAAGATCAAGACAGTGGTATATATTTCTTAGAATAGAGACATATAGACCTAGTTCTGTATTATCATTCGACTGCCCAGACCTGCACTCCTCTGATTCAATTTACTATAGGCTTATATTTCATATCCTTGAATAATTTGCTTTGACAATCTGTGTTTTGTTAGCCCTAGTCATGTTCTCTTGTTTTTAGTTCAAGCAACTTAGTCATGGATCTTCAAAAATTATTATCTGGCCTATGCTCCGACAAGGATGATCTAAAAATTTTTGGAATTGGCACTGGTTCCACTGAAATTAATAATTTGGAAACCATAGATCCAGTTGACGGTTGCGAAAATTCATTTCATAAGTTGGGCAAACAAATTAAAATGTTGAGAACAAACATCTGGCACCACAAACTGTTTAAAGCATACCAGGTGCAGAATATATCCCCCAGGGGATTGAGATGTAAAATCCAACCATTGGTTGGTACACCAGATGATGCTTTGCTTAAGGATTGGCAAATAGCATAACAGGAGGCCGCCATGGCCAGAGTTAATATACTGGCATCATTTTATGAGAGAACTGTACAAGCAGATATTTTGGAAGTAGAAAAAACTTGCAACAACCTCAAACAGTTTGAGGAAAATACCAACTTCCACACTTGTCTGAGCAAACTATCCAAAGAGATATCCACTTCGGAAAATAATCTCAAAAGTAAAAAATTGCATAAATTTGCCTGAGATAAGGAGGATTATGAGAGGGGCAGACCATTTGAATCACAGAGGGGTGTCAGGTTTGCTCAGGGCACCAAGAATGCCTCCTTTGTACGCAAAAAGAGGCCCAGGTCCATTTTGAAGAAGACAGGATTAGGTAAACACTAGCTCTGGTGAGGAATCCTCTACTACAGACACAGAAACATTAAGTATTGGTGATTCTCCAAATGCCAAAAGGGGAAGAACAACTGAGGTCCCTTTAGGGGTAGGAAACACCGAGCAGGTAGGAAACATAGGGGTCACAAGTTTAGAACAACTATTCATGTCAATAGTGAAATACATGAACAATGCACCAATGTTCTAAATATTTCAAAACATGTTTTATCTGATGACCAATATTTCTTACTTAAAGGCCTTGGTTTTATTCCCGGTTTCTTTATTGATGAAAGTTCATTAGTATCTGATACCATAGAGTTTTGTAGAAAGATTAACCTCAAACTATTTTTTAAACAGGACAAATTTGATGATACTCAAAGATCATCTGATTTCAGATTTCACAAATCTACATTCAACCCTCCCATTGACAAACATGTTGCTGTTTTTCAGCAGGCAGTCATTAAGGATATACATTTCCACTTTAGCTCTGAAGAGAACATGAGGCATAATCTTTCTAAGAAAGAACAACTAGCTCTCACAACTCAAGAACAATACAGACGTCATTATTCCTGCTGACAAAGGGGGTGCGGTTGTTATGGACACCGATTATCATCAAGATGAAGGTTATAGGCGACTATCCAACCATCATCATTATATGAAAATGGATATTGACCCCACACCCGGTTTTCAACTTGAAATTAACAAGTTCTTGGAGCAAGCTGTGGAAGCTGGTATCATTTCAGACAAAACAAAAGTACATTTGATGGTTCAAGACCCCGCCAAACAATACCTCTACCTACTACCCAAAATTCACAAATCCATTCATCAGCCACCTGGCAGACCAATTGTTTCTGGTATTGGGTCACTCACTGAACCCCTATCAGTTTATCTCACTGAAAAATTGAAACCACTGTTAACATTCATTCGAGCTAGAATCCAGGACACCACGGAATTCCTGCAGATTGTTTCAGAAACTCAATTGGATCCGGAATGGTTAATGTGCGCCCTTGACATAACATCTTTATATACTAGTATCCCGCATTGGGCAAGTCTGATGGCCTTAGAGTTTTGGCTAAACAAAGCCAACATGTACCCCCCGGGAATTAATACATTATTAGTATGTATGGCTGAACATATCCTTACAAAAAATGTGTTATACTTTCAACAAGATTGTTACTGGCAACTTCAGGGTACGGCCATGGGTGCCTCATTTGCACCCATCTATGCAGATCTCTTTATGGGTTACATTGAGGAACATATTATTTACGATCCAATGCACAATTTATACCTACCGGAAATTGATATATGGAGAAGATACCTGGACGACTGCTGGTTAGTATGGAAGGGAGGCAAGGAATACCTCCAGGAATTTATTGAGCATCTTAATGGGAACATTTGGGGTATTGAATTTACTGTGGAACATCAGAAGGAAATTAATTTTTTGGATGTCCATTTAACAAGACAGTCTGATAATACACTCAAAACCTCTGTTGACAGAAAATTCCCACAATACAATACTCTTTTACATGCAGAAAGCTTTCATCCTAAACATATCATCAAAAATATACCAAAATCTCAGTTTCTGCGGATCAAAACAATATGCTCTTCTGAGGATGATCTTACAACATATCAGGCGGACTTAACAGATTCCTGTCCAGGGGTTACTCTCCACGGATTATTAATTCTGCAGTTAATTTCAGTAGTAATAAATCCAGGGATTCCCTTTTACAATATAATATAGGTCAGAGAGACAAAAGTACTGATTTATGCAGATTTGTTACCACCTATGGCAGGAACAGCAGGAACTTGATCAATATTATTAACAATCATTGGAATATACTCAACTCGCACCCTCTTTTGGAAGACCACTTAGGGGAACGATGCTATTTTTCATATAGGAAGGGCAAAACGCTTGGTTCCCTCTTTTCACATTACAAAATAACTAGTTCCAAGGATGACAACATTACACAAAGGACACTCACAGGGGACAACCTCACAGGCATTTTTCCTTGTGGCCACTGCAGCTTTTGCAGCTACATTTTCAAAACCACTAGTTTCACTAGTAAAAATACTGGACAAATTCATAACATTGCATTTTTTGGCAACTGCAGTTCAGATTGGATAATCTATCTTGCTACATGTACATGTCAGGCCTTTTATGTTGGCCAAACATCCAGGCAGTTCCGTATAAGGATTTCTGAACACCGGGGGGACATCAGGAACCAAAGATTAACGAATGCATTATACAGACACACCACCAAACATTCTACTGCCAAATTCTCATTTACCATTATTGATCGTATAATCGGTAATCGATTATTTAAAGCAGGGTGGCATGATATTCTGAACAAAAAAGAAAAGAGATGGATTATTAAACTTGGGGGGCTTTTCCCTCCGGGATTGAATGATAAACTGTGATTTATGTTTTTCCAAGCATTTCCCAGTTTACCTATCTATTTATATCTTTATGTACTGTTATATATTTTTTACTATTTCCCTATCCCACTATGTTTATCATGATGTTTTTTCTTTTCTGTATATTAATCATTATTTTCTTTATTCATAGGTATATAACATATACCAATTATATATGTTTTCTGGTTGGAATTTATGAACATCCATGAAATATCAGGAACTGATTAATACAATCATTACATTTCCTAGGTTAACAATTCTCATGTTTTTTACTATGCTTAGGTTTTTATTAACCACTTTTTGTTTTTTGTTGATCACAGGAAATGATGTCATCACATCCATTCACTGAAGCTATATAAGATGATTCATTGACACTATGAAAATGTACTACTGAAGAAAGCCTAGTGCTGAAACCGGTCTAGTTTCAGTCTTTCAATAAAGATTTATACTTTAGATCCTCCTGGGTGCTGGCTATTTTTCTTTGGATCAACCGTGCTTGCTTGCCTGGCACCAGCCTCACTTGCTAGCTCTTTCTCCACATACTATTTTTGAAACTGTGCAAAGATTCTTCTGGTCAGGGACAGAAGGCATGCGAAAAATGTCTTAACAGCAGAAGAGAGTATAGTTATTGTCCAGTTATAAAAAAAAAGTTATGTACTTACCATAACGTTCCATGTGAGTTGTTCTTGCCTTCCTTCTTGCTGATAGGTTCAAAGCCGATCCTCGGCTCCAAGTCGGCCAAACTGCAAAGCTCAAGGTCGAAACCCTATCCCACAATGCACCTCTACCTTGCCCAGATCTCATCTGCTGCCAAACAGTACCAATCTATATCAGACTTCGAAAGGAAATACACAACTTCTGAGGGGAAACTCCTCAGAAGAACCAAAACCGAACGTTGAGCCTCTCTCGAACTTCGACATTGGATGGGGGGGTCGTAAGAATGAAGGCGAAAACTCACATGGAATGTTATGGTACGTACATAACTTCTTTATGTGAAGTTGTTCAATCTTGCTTTCATTCTTACTGATGGGTAGCGGTCCCCAGCACCATAATCTATGGTGGCTCACGGAGTACCTGTGTACAGACAGCAGAACCAAATGAAGCCCTGTCCCTAGAGGCCTTGTCTACTTTGCAGTGAGTTATGAAGATGTGGCCTAGACCATGTAGCAGGTGCACAAATAGAATCAATGGGTAGTCTGCCAAAAAGGCTATAGAAGTAGAAACAGCTCTGGTTGAATGAGCCTCAACTATTCTCTAAAGAAATGTCTGCAGTGTGGTATATGAAGGATATGCAATCAAAGCCATTTAGATAAAATAGATTTAGATACTGCTGCACCTTGGAATCTAAGAAGGAGACAATTGATCAGTTCTCCTATGGTCTTTTGTCCTCTCTAAATAGGAACAAAGTTGTCTATGGACGTCAAGCTTATGAAGCATATATTCCAATTGATTAGTGTGATTGGAAAAGAAAACGGGTAAATCAATTGCATGATTAAGGGTGCATTCTGAACCAATTTTGGGCAAAAAAGAAGGGTTCATTGTGAGGGAAACCCTATCTGTGGAATATCAAATATGGGCGCTTAACTGAAAGGGCTTGCAACTCCGAAACTCTGCGTGCAGATGTAATGGCCACCAAGAAAATGGTCTTCCACTAAAGATATTTCAGCTCACAGGAAGAAGCAGGTTCAAAGGGTGGAAGAATAATCTCGGACAGGACTAAATTCAGATTCCATGGAGCGGAAGGTGATCTAATTGGTGGTCTTAGATGCATCGTACCCTTCAAAAAAGCCTTCACCGTCATGTATGACATAATACAGTTTCCTGATTCACCTATATGGAAATTGGATATAGCAGCCAGTTGTACCCAAATGGTTGCTGCTGCAGCTCCTTCACTGAACAGTTTGGTGAGAAACTAACATATCTGATATGGAAGCCAGAAAATGATCAATGTTATTCTGCTGATCCCAGATTGAAAACCTCTTCCACTTACTGAGGTAAAGTTGCCTGGTTGAAGATTCATGCGAGGACAAAATATGTTGAGCTTCCTCCGATAAATTTTGGAACCTGGCTATTCTGGGAATTGGAGCAGCCAAGCTGTCAGTTTGGTGGACTGAAGTGAAGGATGAAGAGCTCCTGTCGCAGAAGATCCGGCACTGGGTCCAGGATCCAAGGTTCTTCTACATCATGAGGCTTCAGAAAGGGGAACCAGATTTGACAAGGCCAATACGGGGTTTAAGATAAATGCCCTGCCCAGAAAACTGGCTTGCTGCAAAACTTTGGGAATCAGGGGAAAGGGAGGGAAGGCGTAAAGGAGTCCCAGGGACCAATCGTGTACGAGCACGGCCCTCGGGGACTGTCCCTGTTGATGGATCAGGGCAAAGTAGTTGCTGCATTTGGTGTTTGTGGGAGTCGCAAAGAGGTCACAGCAAGGCTGGCCCATCTGCAGAATTCATTTCTGCTACTTCGTTTTTGAGGGACCACTTGTGAGGCAACAGAATTGCCCTGCTGTGTTTGTCCTCTATCACACTGAATTTTCCCAGGATATGTGTTGCTATCAGAAAGCGCTGGGTGGACTCTGCCCATTGCCATACTCTTAGAGACTCTCGACACAGGGGATAAGTTCTGGTTCCACCCTGTTTATATACCAGACTACGGACATATTGTCTGACTGAATTGCAATTGTGCCCAGAGGAAGAGTCTTGAAAGAACTGCAACGCCAAGAGAACCGCTCATCTCCAAGATGTTTATATGCAATTGAGCCTCATGTACATTGGGCTGTCCATCCCTGATAATGCCCCACCCCTGATCAGGGAGGCATACGTGGTCACAGCTGCAACTGGAACCAGAGGGACAAAGATGTCCCATGGTCACCAATTCGGACATTACCCACCACTGAAGGTCCTTCTTGCAAGAGCTGATTATCAGAACTGGGTGATTCATTGGCAAGTCCTTAAAAGGTCCACTGTGTGAAAAGCAGTCACTGAAGAATGCGCATGTGAGATCTTGCCAGAGGTACTGCAATAGCAGCTGCTGCTGTGGTGCCCAGCAGCCTGAGAATCTGCGATGCTGGTGCTTTGCGTTTTAAAGGAGATCTAAAATTTGATATCGTAGGGTAAGCACTCTTTCTGAAGGACGTCTTAAGTACATGTTGACTAAGTCTGCTCCTATAAATACTGTATGTTGCGATGGCAATAAAGCAGACTTCTGAATTTATTGTGATGCCCAGTTGAAAGCAGAGATCTAAGGTGACGTCCCTCGCCTGAATAAGCTGTCTGGGGGGTGTGGCGAGGAGCCTGTCCAAATATGGAAACACCCGGATTCCTTGATGTCTCAAGTGACCCATAACCACTGCCATACATTTGAACACTTTGGGGGCTGTTAGTGAGACCGAAGGGCAGGGCCTGAAACTAATAACTGGCTCCCCGCCTGAAGCGCAGGTGCTTCCTGGATGGCCTGGCTATTTTGATATAGTAGTATGCATCCTGAAGATCTACTGAGCATATCCAATTGTCTTTCCCTAGGACCGGGAGTATAGACTGAAGCGTGACCATCCGGAACTTTGTCTTTTCTACATACTTGAGTCTGCTGAGGTCCAAAATTGGTCTCCAGTCCCCTGTTTCCTTTGGCACTAAAAAGAACCTCGAGTAAGTTCCGGATCCTTGCTCGTCTGCTGGGACTGGTTGGATGACTTTTTTCTAACAGTTTTTGAACCTCTACTGTTGCTACATCATATAGACTGGATGGAACGTCCTGGATTCCTCTTGTTGGTTTGGGGTGGGGGCGAAAGCCTCTGGATATGACATTTTGTACCCATCTATCTTATAATTTTGAGCCAAGCGCCTAGGTACAAAGATAAATTTCGCCCGACTGCCTCCAGAGCAGGGCAGTCGGGCCTCCTTTCAAGAGCGCTGGTAGGGCTTCCCAAGGAACTGATCCCTGTCGCCCTGGCTCTGCAGACCCCCCTCTGCCACGTGGGGATCTTCCATCATTGCCCCCTACTTTTCCCCTTGAGGAGGCTTCACCTCGTGACTTCAAAAAGGCTCCTTGGGCTTTGTGGAACCACATTTTCCTTCCCAGTTGACCTTTAGGATAATGTCTAGTAGGGGTGGAAAAACAGACTCCTATGGCAGATAAGACTCTTTCCATCTTGCTCACATCTGGTGAGGGTCTCTAACTTTTGGTCCAAAAAGGGAAGATTAAATGATGACTTGAAAGGTTCTTCAAAAGAACATAAGCACATCCAGGAATGTCTCCTAAGAGCTACTCCTGTAACCGCTGCCCTACACACGTCCCATCAGTTGCATATGATACGAGGCGCATGGAAGCATTAATAGAATTAAGGGTAGCAAGCTGAGACGTCACTGTCTACCACTGTATCAGCTACTGCACCCTGGAGAATCTCTCCTAGCACTTTCAGGAGATCTCTTTGAAGCCTAGTGAAGTGGGTTAGATAGTTCAAAGACCTTAGAGCAAAGGTTGTAGACCTGAACATGCGCTTGCCATATCTGTCCATAATTCTAGATTCCCTATTAGGAGGATGGACAGTCGTAGGGGTCTCATTTTTCTTAGTGGCTACTGCAACCACCATGGCATCAATAGCAATTGGTTTGGATAAAAAGGTTTTATCATGAGGTGCAGAGATGGATTTGTTGGGCCTCCTAGGAACGGGCTCCATAGTATCTGGTGACTCCCACGCCCTAGGAGATAAAAGGTCCATCAACTCATCAAAAGGCAGAGAAACCCAAGAGGTGGAAGATCGAGACCCAAAAGCCTTCAGGAGCACTGATTTGTCATCAGTAGGGTTAAGGGGCTGCCAGTCACCCATCTGCTTAAGGATCTCTAGGATATCCACAAGAGATATCCTCAGAGGGGGACTTTGGGGACCCTTCAGATTTCTCCAAATCGGTGTCAGATGTGATGGATTCCTGAGGGGAATCTAAATGTCTCCTCTTACATAACCTCTTCCGAGGAGCCTCTTCAGTGGGAACTTCTGGGGAGGTCTTGGAAGAGCCGGGTTCACCCAATGGGGGGGTACCCAAGGCTCTGGGTCCCTACGCTTACGGTGGGTCTGCCGTGAGGTAGAAGATTCCGGCGCTTTATGAGAGGTGGTGGCCATTCAGAGGTTGTGACTGTCCGGGGGAACAAACCCCTCCTCATGGCATCAAAGGGACCACAGCTCCAGTGCGAGGAAGCACCTGGGTCCGAAGACACAACTTACTCCCACACCAAAAACGCAGGCTCCGAGCCAGAGGTGGTAGCAGAGTTCATCTGCACTGAAGCCCCAGGGGGAAGTCTCTGAACAGACATCTGTTCAACTCACCTCCCCAGAGCCGAAGGGAGAGTATATGCTCCCAGAGTTTGCCACCAGAGCAGTAGACATCAGGGTTGTCGGTGCCAACAGGTCCAAAGTGAATCCTAACTCTGCTATACGGGATAGGGGAGAAAACCTAAAGAGGCACCAACAGGGCCCAACGTCAGAAATGAGAACACAAGCTCTTTTGTTTTTACAAAAAACTAGCACAATAACAAAGGACAGCCTATCCTTAACTGAATACCCTCAGTGTTTATCCAGAGAAAAGCTACCAAAAAACCACAAAAATACTTCTGACAAATTATGGCCAGAGCTGTAGAAGACACATGATCTGCTGCAGTTGCAAACTAGATCTGGGGAAGGTAGAAGTGCACTGTGGGATAGGGTTTCGGCCTTGAGCTGGTTAGAGACCTCGAGCTTTGCAATTTGGCTGACTTGAAGCAGAGGATCGGCTCCGATCCCATCAGTAAGAATTAAGGCGAGATTGAACAACTTCACATCTACGGTTTTGGGGATGCTTTGCAGCATCAGACAGGGGAATATGAAAGAGGAGTATGAAAGAAATGTTAGTGCAAGTATTTCATTTCTAACACTCGTTCATAAAATGAATTCTTGAATGTTCAATATGCATCTATTGATTTGCTTCCTCTATTAGCAAAGGATGACAGAGTAAAACATATAAAGATTTGCTGTGTAGAAAGCTCTGTGGAATTCTGAACTCATGCCCAATATGGAATATCAAACAAGTAGTCAATCTTGGCAAAATTAATGCTGTGGTGTTCAATTTTAATTGGTCAGTGATTGAACTGTTATTGAAAGTATAAAATTTCCTGTATTCTGTATTTCAGGGAGACAGGACCTTGTTTTCCTAGCCTCCCAGGTACTCTTCTGGAAGAGAGATTGCTATTCTCTGAACTGTGTCTTCTGAAAGTTTAGTACCTTAAGTGTTGCCTATAAAGCTCTACATTGTAGTATAGATAACATGTAGCTCCAATACTCTTCTGACTGAAGGGACAACCCAGTAACTGTTTTCCAAGATACTCCAGTTCAGCGTTGGCTGCTAATTTGAAAGGAAATCTAAAGCTTTTCTAAAAGGAAAATGAAGATTCTCATGGGAATCTGAAGCTTTGAAGGGAGGTCTCAGAAAAGATCTACCTTCAAAGGCTTTGCAAGCCTGTGACTCAAAGAATCGTAACTGGTAAGTTGGACATTGCTACAAGGTGGACTTACTGGAGAAAAGCTATCCTTTATCAAATACTTCCTCCAAGACCTGCAGGTAGGGGAGTTGTGATGTGACTTAGTCCTTGATTTGTGGTCCACATGAAAAAGCTTTAATCATTTGCCCTTAGATTTTTTTCATGGAAGGTTTGAGATGCTGTCATGATTACAGCCACCTTGAATGGGTAACGAAGGATACCTAGCCATTAATGAAGTGAAGAAACCATACAGTTTATCTGAAAGCTTCGGTGAGAGTTCAATGATGGTTCCCTGGAAGGGAGGTTTCCCTATTAGACAAGGCTATAGGAGGAGAAACCAGAGGGCAAACTGGGGCCAAGAGAAAGGCTACGGCCTTATAAAGCTTTGCTTTCTGAAAAAAATGTTGAGGGGGGAAATTGGGGAAGGCACAAATGAAACCCTGATCCACTAACCGACATGTCCCTGGGGATCTGTCATTCTTAACACCCTGATCCCTGGTATAGCACCCTCTGGGAGTACTGAACTTGACCCCCTCCACCCACAAGAGATTAGTATTTACCCCTCTCGAGTTCTTGAGCAACTTTTTTTTTTTTTTTTTTTTTTTTTTTTTAACAGCAGTGCAAAGAGTAAGGGCCAGTCATACAAAGCAGTGGCAAAGGAAATCTTGAAGGTTTTCCACAAAGCCATAAGTCAGCCCAACCTCAGTTATATCTACCATTTCTGTGCTCCATCTGTCATACTGTGAATGACCCTCGTGAAGGACAGTAATACTGTTCATGGTGTCACCTGCAAATCAATGTAGCCAAGATAGTTATGTGGCAACTTTCAGCTTTCCTAGGATTTTTCAGCTACAGCTTGCTGAAACGGTGCATCAAGTAGTTATGCTCTAATGAAAAACACACACAATGCATAAGCCTACTTTAATCATAAGATCCACAGCTCTAGAATCGATCTAATAGATGGAATGAGGGTCTTCTTGCTGAACTGTGGTGGTGACAGCCTTCAAGGGAAACCTGACTCT
The DNA here is from genome assembly GCF_019279795.1 of Protopterus annectens. Classification (NCBI taxonomy): domain Eukaryota; kingdom Metazoa; phylum Chordata; order Ceratodontiformes; family Protopteridae; genus Protopterus; species Protopterus annectens. The sequence continues at coordinate 415,163,994 of NC_056738.1, read as the reverse complement.
ATTGGGACTTGTTCTTAGGAAGCTGAAGGACTGAATGGCTTTCGGGACTGGCTCAGCAATGTCAGGCTCCTGCCACTTCCTCTCCATGAAGTTGTTCAGTACGTGGGAAAGGCACCAAAGGCTGTAGGCAGAATGGGTGAAAGCCTCCTGAAAGGTGGATTTCAATGGAGGGAAATTTGTTGGCCATGATCCCACCTGCCTCACTGACTCAAGAATTTCTTCAAATTAGGGTCTTCGGGAAGAGACTGTAGGGATGTCTTCTTGTCAAGATTCATCTGGGGTGGGAGACTCTGGTGAACAGTTAGATACACCCAGTGTCATTAGGATGCTCAGAGTGGACTTGTCTGAGCATTCAGAAAAATAATCTTTCCAAGACCTTTAAGGTAAAAGTTTTTTCCGTACCAGGTCCTACTGGGAAAGGAATATCCCAAAATAATGACCAGAGTGGTGCCACATGGCAGATGTCTGCTTCCCCTCCACAAAACAAAGATCTATATCTATCAATTTTGGCAACATCTTTGCCATTCTCTTACTTGCTATACACAAACACTTAATCATGGTTTAAAACTGACATGGTCTGTATAAAGCAGAGTCAGGTATTATAACAGCCACAGCCTTCTTCCAGGATGTTGGTAGCTCCCCTCCTTTTAAAACCACTTTTAAACCTTTTAGATACAGCACAGAACCTATGTCTCCAGGGAACCACTGCCAAGACAGTCTGCACAACAAAATCAATGTTGCAGTTAAACCCAAGTGTTAACAGCCCAAACACTATGTCAGAGGCAGCTTTGGAACCAAAGGTTTTAATGCTGTGCAACTCCATGCTAAGTCAACATTTTCACACATTTTGTAAAAAGTGATGTGGGGACAGTAATAGAAAAACACCACACTTTCATTTTCATGCAACACCAATATTCACTCCAGTATTACCTAAATTGATCAATTCCTGGCTTCCATTAAAATGTTTCCTGATTATTCTGCAATTATCCCCCAAAAAATAAATTTCTATGCAATTTGCTCCCTCTTCTAAAGTTCTCACCTCCAGTTCTTTTATTTCCTTCACAATACTTAATACTTCAGTTAGTGGTTGTATATTTTAACTTTCTTCTGGTAATTGCTTTTTTTGCATACAGCATTAAATGTATTAGTCATACCACAGCCCAAGCAACAAAAATCCTATATACCCAGCTCAAACGTAGTTTTCTTAGTTACAATTTGCACCTCAGTGTTTTGGACAAAGTACTTTGTAGGGATTTTTTTTTAAATCTGGCAACTTGTTGCCTTTCCAAAAAGTGTTCCCAATTACCTCTTTCCCCAACAGTCGTCCAGCATTTGCTACCTACAAGAGGAAAACTCTGAAGGCTGCCTGGGACCTCCAGCATTTGTTACCTTCTAGACTAGAGGAAAACTCTAAAGGCTGCCTGGGGTAGATAATATCTTCAGTCCTAGGGGGTCTCGCTACAGACTACAGCAGTGCTGAAGGCACCAGTGTTAAGGGCTTCAGTGTTACAATACTGCTGGTGTCAATGAGATTGGCATGGAAAGCACAGCTGACTCATAACTCCTACTGTTGGAAATAAGCTCAGTGTAAAGAAGAAACTAGTAGTGTAGTCCTAGTAGGTGCAAGCTCCTTACCCAATGGGAAGGGTGTTGGTCTTCCTTCCTGCACCCAACTTCCTCTGGCTTTCATCTGCCCCTTTCTAAAGGAAACAATGTTATTTCTACATTCTAGTAATGCTGACAGCTTCTGCAAATTTCACAACCTGCCGATAAATCCATCCTAGGTACACAACACAGGCCATGTGTGTTCAGAGTGGAGGGATCTTCAGAACACATCTAGAACATTAAAGCCAAAGACCATCCATCTGGACCATGTCCAAAATTTAAGTGAGGCTAATAAACAGCCTTCTAAACTAAACCATAAACAAAATGCAATAACCACAAGCAAAACAAACCTAACAGCACATGAACTACTTCTATAAACCTACTGGAAAAAAGAAGTTATGTACTCACCATAACATTCCATCTGAGTAGTTGCACTTCATTTTTCTGCAACCTGTGGGTATTCGGATCCATATCGGATCAGAGCCGGAAACTTTTCAAACATTTGCTCCAAGCTCCTCCCCCTTACACAGAACCCATCACCATCTCCTACCTTCCCTCAGAGTTTGCCACTACTCAAACCAATCAGCAACTCAACTTACAATAAACCATGAGCAGGTTCGCGGGAAGGAGAGTGGGACGGTTGCAGAAAAATGAAGTGCAACTACTCAGATGGAACGTTATGGCGAGTACATAACTTCTTTATCTGAAGTAGTTAAATTCATTTTATCTGCAACCTATGGGACAGAGTCCCAGCTACTCAAACTCCTGAGAGGCTTTCATGGAAGGATGTTCCTGAGCACCGCAGAGCCGAAGGATGCTCTCCCTCTGGAGATCAAATCCAACTTAATAAAAAATGAAGGTATGTGACCTTGCCCAAGTTGCTGCCGCACAAATGTCGTACAATGAAACCCTAGACCAGAAAGCAGAAGTCGCCAAAAGGCAGAAGTCACCATAGATCTGGTAGAATGAGCTTTAATAGGACCAGGCAGGGACAGACCTTTGTCTTTGTAAATTTGCAAAATACAGCAAAACCCACCTAGCTAAGGAAACCTTGGAAACGGCTTTACCCAAAAAGGGTTTAGAAAAGGACACAAATAACTGGTCAGACTTATGGAAGGGCTTCGTTCTGTGTAAATCAAAATGAAGTTGCCTATGAACATCTAGTAAATGCAGTTTATATTCACCCTCGTTCTGAAAATTTGGAAAGAAAACAGGCAGGTTTATTGTTTGATTAATGTTAGACTCAGAAGCCACTTTTGGTAAGAAAGAAGGGTTTGTATGGAGAGAAACCCTGCCCTTATGGAAGATCAAGTAAGGGGGCATGGCAGACAGAGCCTGAACCTCAGAAACCCTCCTAGCCGACGTAATGGCCACTAGGAAGGCAGTCTTCCAAGATAAGAACTTCAAATCTACTGATGCTGCCAGTTCAAGGGGGGGAGCAACTAAAGCCTGGAGAACCAAGGTGAGGTCCTAAGGAGGAACAGAGTCCTTAACTGGAGGATGCAAAAGAAAGGTGCCTTTCACAAAAGCCTTACACAGACTACAAGAGGCCAGAGCAGTCATGTTCTCGCAGACATGGAAATTCGAAATAGCTGCCAGTTGCACTTACACAGTGGAGGAACTAGCCCCTTGTTGAAAAATGTTTGCTAAGAAATCCAACACTGCAGGAACAGGGGCTGTAAAAGGATCCAGGTCTCACCGAGAAGCCCAAATAGCAAATAGTTTCCATTTACCGCAGTAAATCTTCCTAGTGGAGGCCTAATGGGACACCACCAGAACAGGTTTTGCTGAAGATGAAAGACCGGGAGTCTTGGCAATCAAGGGAACTGGAGGACCAAGCAAACAGCTTGAGGCTGTCCAAGTTGGGCAGACAAGTACCCAAGGGATGAGAAATGAGATCCAGGCAGTGATACAGAAATCGAAGGAGGAGCTAGAACACAAGACCAGAGGAAAGGGAACTGCAAACTTTCTGAAGAAACTTCAGAATGAGAGGCAACGGGAGACAAGCATACAGTAACCTAGGTGGCCAAGCATGGACCAGAGAGTCTCTGGGGGGATCCCCTGGTGAGGGGATCAAAGCGAAGAACTCATTGCACTTCGCGTTGGAAGAAGATGCGAAGAGATAGCAAGGCTGACCCCACGCAAGGAAGATCTCATCCGCTATCAACTGTTTCAGAGACCACTCGTACGGCATTAGAATAGCCCAACTCATCTGTCCACTAAGATGGAGCATCCCGGGATGTGCACTGCAATCAGAAACAGACTGGTGGAGATTGCCCACTCACACACACTCATGGCCTCGTGACACAGAAGGTAAGATCTGGTTCCTCACTGTTTGTTGATGTACCAGACAACCAACATGTCTGAATGAACTGCAATAGCCCCCAGAGAAAGAACAGTGTGGAAGACTTGCAGCACTACAAGCACTGCTCATCTCCAGAACATGGATGTGCAATCTGGTCTTGATCTGGGACCACGTACCTTGGACCATCCTCCCCAGATAATGCCCCCCCCCCACCCACCCAAGCTGGGAGTCATCCATGGTCACTGTAGCTTGGGCTGTAGGTTAAACAAATGGGTGTCCCGCTAAGATCTCCGGCGATTGGAGTCACCAAAGAAGTGGCGCCCTGCAGGCTTTGCTGATTTGAATTGGATATCGCATGGGGAGATCTAGCCAAGACCACTGTACGGCTAGAGTCCACTGAAGAACACACGTGAATATGCGCACAGGGGAGAATAGAGATTGCTGCAGCCATAGAGTCCAAGGCTCTGAGAACGTCACCCGCCTTCGGTAACCTGGGACAAAGAACTACTGAAATATGGGCCCATAGGCTCTGGACCCTGTCTGGAGTTTGGAAGACTCAGTCGAAGGGTGCCCAGCCATGCCCCAATAAAAAGTCAAAGATCTGCACCAGGTCCAAGAGGGACTTGGAAACACTGACAGTGATCCCTAGCAGTCTGCAAAATGAAGGAAGGAGTTTCTGGCTAGGCAAAGATGACGCCTGGTAGAAGCAGCGAGGAGCCAATAGTCAAGGAATACCTGAATTTCCTGAAGCTTCAGGTGAGCCGCTATGACTGCCATTACCTTGGTAAACACCCTGGGGGGCTGTGGTGAGACCAAAGGGTAGGGCTCTGAACTGGAAAGGATTGGCTCCCAGCCGGAAGCGAAGAAATCTCCTGGAGCTTCTGCGAATCTTGATGTGGTAGTAAGTGTCCTGGAGGTCTATCGAGCACATTCAGTCACATCCTCGAAGATAAGGTAGAATGGACTGTAGGGTGACCATCCAGAATTTCTGCTTGGCAATAGCCAGGTTTAAGGTTGACAGGTCCAAAATGGGCCTGAGGTCCCCCGCCTTTTTTGGCACTAAAAAGAACCTGGAGTAAACGCCTGATCCGAACCGATAGGGGGGACCGGTTTGATGGCTCATTTGTGAACCAGCTTGGAAATCTCTAGCACTGCAGTCTCTCTTTGAGCGGGTGGGAGATCTGGGAGGTGCTTTGGTTGGACGGAGGGGTAACAAACAAGATGGTGTAGCCTCTGGATAGTATTTGAAGCACCCAACGATCTGCAGTTATGGACTCCCAAGACGTTGGGTGCAATGATAATCGTCCCCTGACTGCCTCCAAAGTAGGACCAGTCGGGCAACCCTTCAGAGTTGCTGAGTGGGCCTGTCCAAGAAGGGCTCCCTAGACTCAAAGTTCCTCAGACCCCCACTGCCTCCGGGGCAGTGTCTGTCCTGTCCCCCTCTGCCTCTAGGGAACGAGTTGTCCTGAAAGTCCCAGGAAAACAGATTTCTGGAACCACATCATCTTTTGCCCGCTCTGATTGCTGGAAAAGGATCTTTGAGGGCTAGAGAAATGGACTCCTGACAGCAGACAAAATCTTCTCGTCCTTTTCACTCTGGACAAGGGTGTCACATACGATCTTCCCAAAAAGAGAAGAACCATCGAAGGGAGCATTTGTGAAAGACTCCTTGAAGAGGTCCGCAAATTAACAGTCTGAGCCAAGTGGGTCACCTCAGCCACGCCAGTCCCAACCACCCTAGCTGCTCCTTCCATAGCATTGGAAAAGAGGTGCATAGACGTGTTTGATACTGACTTCAGAGTCAACATTTTCGCAGAGAACAGGCACTTGTCCTCCAGCAACAAAGACTCTGGGGGCGACTCAGCTAACTCAGTGACTAGGTCTTGCTGCAGTCATATAACATGTGCCAATTAGTTCAGCGCTCAGATAGAAAATGTCACTGAATACACTCGCTTTCCTAATTGATCCACCTCCCTGGACTCAATGTCTGGAGGGTGGACAGAGGAACTTTCCTGAGCCAGTTCCCTCTTGGTGGCTGCTGCAACCACCATAGCATCCACAAGGGGATCCTTTATACCAGGCCTGTCTGTCGGAGAGAAGAGAGAAGCTTGTCCGGGCGTTTTGGTATCGGCTCTATGGTGTCAGGCTCCTTCCATGCCCATGTGGTGATAAGACCCACTAAGGGATCAGCAGGAGGGGACACCCAGGACATAGATGGGCCCGTGCCAAAAGCCTCCAGGAACACCGATTCATCCGTAGAAAGTTTTGGGGCTGACCAACCTCCACTCTGGCGGAGGATCTCCATGATGTCTTCAAAAGAGACATCCTCGGGAGGCGACCTGGGGGAACCTTCATCTACATCAGTGTCTTCTATAAAGGACTCTGGGGAGTCAAAGTGCCTCCTTTTACACATGTGCTTATGAGGACCCTCTTCAGTGGGACACTAAAGAGGGCTTGTGAGCCACGCGGGGTTCCTCCAGGGGAACCACCTGGGGATCCTCCAGGGGAACCACCTGGGGATCTTCTAGCACAGGCTGTCCTCTGGGATAAGCTGAAGGGAGTCTTAACTGAATCCGAGGGAGTCTGGGCAGAATCCAAGGAAATAGGCTGGGGTCTCTATTCTTGGAAGAGAACCCTCTCCACCATATCGAACTCTGATGGAGAGCACACCTCCTTAGCACCCAAGGAGGAAGCTTTCCCCGGGTCCGCCGTGAGGATCGGGGCAGAGGTTGGGGTAGCCGGAGCTCCGAAGAACGACTTGGATCCGACAAAGTCTGAGCTGAAGACACCTCCATGCCCTCGGATCCGACTCTGTGTCCTCAGCCACGAGAGTTGCTCAGATCCAAACTGGCTGGATCAGAGGAACTCAAGGTAATCGCCAGAGTCGAGGTTGGAGGAACAGTTGGTGCTGAACACCCAAGCTCCAAAAATACTCTAATCCATAAACCCCGAAACCGGCCGGATCGGGGAAGGAGAAATCAGATTAAAGAAGGGCATGGAGGTCACCCCTCCAGAAGGAGAGGGGCCTGGCAAGACTCCCATCTGGATTTGGGTCCAAATAAATCTCATCATCCTGTCCATATCCAATTCAAAGAGACTGAGTCGAGCTTGAGGAAGCGACACTGATTTGGCTGGCCACTGCGATGACCTGGATGAAGGCCTCTGATCCAAAGGCTCAGTCGACTCCGGGGAGAATCTCTGGGAGTGGAGCTGAGGAGATGTAGGTCTCGACACCTTAGAAAGTAGGCCAGGGAAGGACTCCTGATCTGGAGACAGTTTATGCGGCTTATCCCCCTTCTCTGTCTTTATTCTCTCCTCTCTCTTCCTTCGGCCTCCCCTTCAACAGGTTTAGTGGGAGGGTGAGTCCCAGCCTAAGGGGGAGTTTGGGCAGCAGCTGCAGAGGCTGTGTCCAGCGTGGAAGCCAAGGCCCTAGGGTTAAAACCGGCACACACACTGCACTGATAAATGGGGAACACCTACGCAAACAGTGACACCATCCGCCGGTGAAAGCTTACGGCCACACACTGCATTTCTTAAATGTAGGTTTGGGCTGATCAGCCATTCTACACACACACAGCCCACCTACCAAACTCCAACACACTAAGCACACACACCTGTGGGGAAGGGAGGGCCTATACTAAACTTCTTAAAAAGCATTTGGGGGAGGAAAGGGAACTGAGAACACACTACACATGAAAAAGGAACAAAAAAGACACTTACTACAACCCTATAACTCAGAGCTCCGGAGACCACGATGCTGATGCACGAAGTGGCAAACAAGAGCTGAGGGAAGGTCGGAGATGGTTATGGGTAAGGGGGAGGAGCTTGGAGCAGATGCTTGAAAAGTTGCAGGGTCGGATCCGATATGGATCAGGATACCCACAGATTTCAGGTAAGTTAACTACTTCAGATTGATCCATAAAAATATGAAATATGGAACACTACCATAAATCATGCAATCACTAAAACTAGCAATAGAGGCATTATAGTTCTAAAGTTAGCAGCCTAAAATCAGGAACAAGGAAGAGAAAATGTACTACTTTGACAAATGCAAGATCAGGGAGTAGAAAAAAATCCTGTTTTAATAAAGAAAAAGCACAAATCAGAATTGCTAAAGTTTAGGAGTATCCATCTGATTCTTGCAAGTGATCAAATGAGACTTGGAGATTCAAGGGAGAAGTGTTGCATTGCGGGAGCAAGGGAAAACATGCATACAAAAATGTATGCATTTCAACACAAACCGAGGACCACAGTCTCCACATCCCTACCACAAATCAGAATTGCTAAAGTTTAGGAGTATCCACCTGATTCTTGCAAGTGATCAAATGAGACTTGGAGATTCAAGGGAGAAGAGTTGCATTGCGGGAGCAAGGGAAAACATGCATACAAAAATGTATGCATTTCAACACAAACCGAGGACCACAGTCTCCACATCCCTACCACAAATCAGAATTGCTAAAGTTTAGGAGTATCCACCTGATTCTTGCAAGTGATCAAATGAGACTTGGAGATTCAAGGGAGAAGAGTTGCATTGCGGGAGCAAGGGAAAACATGCATACAAAGAAATTTATGCATTTCAACACAAACCGAGGACCACAGTCAGTCCACATCCCAACCAGGGGGTGAAAATCCTGGACTCCTGTCCTTACCCATATGGGGACTGCTTTGCTCTCCACAAATTGTAACTTCTTACAAAAAAACTGGATCACAAATCAGTAACACACAAAACTGAAGTAGACGCTTCTTCCAATCCTCTACCATGAAATTCTACACACGTAAATAGATGCAGAAACACAGCCGCCCCTTCAAAATAAATAGTGTCAAATTTAAAAATAAACCATTATGGTGGAACCAAAATATAAACAGGCTCTATAAGCAGCTCACTGCACGCAAAATAAAACTTGCGCTTGCTAAACTTTACAGACAACTCCATACCTTGATCAACCAAAGGCAGAGGAGGTGGTAAAAATAGCCACCCAGGTAAAGGATAACCACAAAGCTTTTAACTACGTTGGGTGCCTCGATACCACCATGCAAAGCTAAAACCTATTCTGACCCAGAGGAAAAAGAGCCAATTTACTTGTAGACAAGTTAAACTCAAAACTTTGCCCCACTCTCCAACCCTATATTACCATCATATACCTATATATACCCCCCCCCAGAACAAGTCTAAGGCCAAGGTCACCACTTCTATGGGACAAAATAGTCTACCTGGGTGCCTACTGGCCAGCCTGAAAAAGGACTCGTCAGACACTCCCCTGTCAGAGATTATTCAAGAGAAGACTCAGAACAGGGTTCATTGCTAGATGATTGGAGGACAGCAACAGTCATTCCCCTGCACAAAGGTGGAGTGTTAGACCAGGGTGAATATACAGCATAAACCTAACTAGGGCCATCTGCAAGGCCAAGGAAATTATGGAATAAAGGACAGGTTACATACAAACTCTCGACCCAAGCCAGGGTTAGTCACAGGCAGATCCTGGCTACCTAACCTGCTTGATTTACCCGAGGTTAATGACGCAATAAAAAAGAACAAATCAGTACATACCATGTTTATTTAAATCAAGCAAAGGCATTCAACACCACATACTGGTACTGTAGTGAAACTCTTTCCTACTAAAACAAATCAATGTAACTCACTGGAAAGAGATCTGGGCCAAACAGAACTCAGGAAATTAGGATGGGTGGTTCTATATCATTCAAAGGACCTGTCACTAGTCTACTCCAGGGTTCTGTTTTTAGGCCATTCCTATCTGGCATTTACCTATGAGTAAGAGAGCAAATACAGAGTTTATGGCTGATCAAGTCTGCAGATGACAAACTTGGTGCCATCATTTACTTCCAAGAGGGTGCAAAGAACCCACCTAGAAGGCCTTTCCCAAATAAAGGATGTCAAAACTAAGGACTAAACTAAATGCCACAATGTATAATAGTATGTCACTCGTCTAGTCAGGATTTATGGGTTCTGTTCAAGCAGCTTATGTACAAATATACCACAATTGAAGCTTATTTACTTCACCTTGAGTAAAATATACAGACCTGCCTCATTCATTCTTACATGCTCACTCTGGCTACACTTTCAAATTGTCACTGAGTATAGCATGTGCCTGCTATTTGCACGTTCAGTTCTGGATACGCTTCTTAAAAAACACAGCACACTGCTCTACATCCTCCCTCTGAAAGAGATGGTGCAAACAATACAAATAGCGCTGTCATGCAATTATACAGAACTAAATACATATACACAGTTGTGTCCAGGTCGCTGGGTATTTCACACTAGGTCTGGAAGTACGACCCAACAGTGACAAAATTGAGAATTAGACTTGGCAAATGGAACAGTCCCTGCTGAATGTTCAACCTTAGGAATATTGGGATCATCATCAGGAATGGAAGCAAAAGGCAAGAAAAGTTCTGCAACAGGAACACTGGATTGCAAAGATCTATTGTCTGCATCACAGGAACAATGCTGCGATAATTCTGGTACAGGAAGATACCCAATTTCTCCTGTACTCCACACCCTCAGATTCGATGAAGTAGGATCTTGGCTCAGTACATATACCTGTTACTTGACCAAGCCTGTTGAAGCCTCTCGCTGTTTGTATCCAGTCTCCTTGCAATGGACAAAGAAATCTGCTCTATTTATCATAACTGGACTTTTGCATAGAACGCTTCCTGAATAATTGGGCTCTGATGGTTCTGATTTTAGTTGTAGGCCTCAAACTGGAACCAATAGGCAGTGTTCTGGTTTGGATGGATAGAAGTCTCTGAGCAGGCGAGACAAGTACATCACTGGGTATGCTTCTCTAAGTAAATTCAAAGACATCGATATTGTTACTCTTACCTTTCAAACTGCTTTGCACTCTGCACTGCACATTCAAGCTAGTCCATTTGACTGGATATTCTGGAATACTAACATGTACAAAGTCCCATTCTCTTGCAAAATTTCTGAAACAGACTAGCAAATTGAGTACCACTGTCAGAAACTATGGACTACCATGGACTGAGAAATTACGTTATAACTTGGTAACAGTAGCGCATGTTACATTAGATAGTAAATCGACCTCAAACCAGTTCGAATAAGAGTCTACCAATATTAACTAATGCTGATTGTTCCACTCAAATAGGTCAGTGGCTACTGTTGACCAAGGTAGTTCAGGAGCTTGACTTGGCTGAAGTGGTTCTTTGCAAATGAGGTTTAGTACTATTGCATACTGAAGTATTTTGTAAATGTCTTTCACTAGTGAAGGCCAAAATACTAGTTCTCTCGCCCATCTTTTGGTAGATTCGGAACCTCTGTGACCACGATACAAAATCTGGATATGTTCATGTTGTAAGGAAACAGGAACAATTTTAGGACCTTTGAAAATAATGCCATCTTCCATCATCTCATCTCTAAGGAAAATAAGTTTGCACTTCAGGTGGTACACTAGATTGCTTTGACGGCCATCCAACATTACTGTAGTGGTTGAGCTTTCGCAACATTAGATCAGTCTTTGTATGATATCTCAGCTCAAGTCTCGTGGTAGAAAAATTACACACTGCCATTATATCAGTCAAAATTCTCTGCATCAAGCTGTTCCATTGCATTTCTGGGTGATCTGGATAGGTTATCAGCCAGATAAACATTTGCCTTTTGTCTAGACCATTTTGAAATTGTACTTTAGCAATTTGAGTACCATTCTTTGTAATCTCACTGGAGCTGAATGCATAAGCTTCTTTAGAACAGTAACTAGAGGTTGGTGATCAGTTTCAATCTGAAGAGCTCAACTATAGATACAATCATGAAACTTTGAACATAAAAATACTATTGCCAAAAGTTTTCAATTTGAGCATATTGCATCTCAGTCTGGGTAAGTGTTCTAGATGCAAAGGTTACTGGTGTGCCTGCCTAACTGCACCAAGACCAAATCTGAAGCATCACAGGAAAGAGTGACTGGTTTATTGAAATCTTAGCATCTTAATGTAGATGGAGTGGCAATTTTCTGTTTAAGGTCTTCAAATGCCTTCTGGTGCTGTTCCAACCAAGACCATGCAACATTTTTAGATGCTAGCTCTCAAAGGTGCTGTGAAGTCACGGAGGTCTGGTATAAACTGGCCTAAATAGTTGACCATGCCAAGAAAATGCTGTAGAGCTTATCTGGTGCTGACATATTAAAGAATAGCTGCTTGGTTAGACAGGTCTGGTCTTAAGCCAGTGCTGGCAAATGACCTACATGTGTAGGTCCTAGCAGTCTGAATTTGCACTTTAGAAGATTGAGCTTTAAATTCACTTAAAGTGCTCTGTCTAGAACTCTTAAAGGTGTCGGTCATGCTCTGCTCCACCATTGCCTCCAACCAATAAATCTATTATGGCATAAGAATAACCTGAAAAGATTTGCTCCATTGCATGTTGGAAGACTTGACTTGCAGAATTTATTCCAAATGGCATCCTCTGGAATCTATACTTGCCAAAAGTGGTACCAAAAGTTGTCAGTAATGAGGATTTGCGATCAAGCATCACTTGCCAAAATGAACTTTTTGCAACCAAGACAGAAAACAGTGGCATTTGGTATTAGGACCGCAACCTCTTCGACTGTACACATGGATGATGCAATTTTTTAAATGATTTGAATCTCTTGGGTCAATACATTCTGATTTCGTCTGAGCCTTTCTTGTGGACTGCTACCATGGACAACACTCATTCAATTGGTTCTGTAACTCAACAAATTAAACTTGCTGCACCATTTTATCCAACTGACCTATGACTTTACCCTGCATGGCTACTGAACTTTTCTTGCTGGTCTGCCTACTGGACTGACCTTTGGGTCTAACTTCATATAATACACAAACGGACGTTTGCCCAGCTTATAGAAAAACAACAACATATTCAGAAAATGTCTTCATAAAAATGTTATCTAAGATATGCAGTTATATGATACTTCTTTGGTAAAAAAAAAAAAAAAGCAAATTCATTCTCAAACTGTCAGATCCAACAATGACTGCACAAGTCTTCGAACTACAAAGAACAAGCTGCAACAGTTTCCAGCCAAAAACGAAAGTACTACAGAGCCTTCAGTTTGAATTTCTTCACCTCCACAAGCAACAAGTTTTGCACTACTAGCCACACTGAGTCGTTCATTGGTTCTTGCCTTAGCAAATGTGTCTGCTGATATAACATTACACTTAGAACCAGTGTCTGAGCTTGGTGGATTTACCATTGATCTGGAGGGTACAAAACACTGTTCGTTGCCAAAGAATTGACTGCATCAATCTCACCAATTACTGATCCATCATAGTAGAATTGCAGCTCTCTATATGAACTTCGTTTTTTGAGTAACCCTTCTTTATAACCATGCAAAGCTTATTTGATTTGCAAAACCTCTGAAAATTTACTTTTGACATTTGTTTACTGGGACAGTCCAACTTGGAACTAAGACAATTTTCAGCAGAGGCCCAGGGAGAAATGCTCCAGACACATGTTTGTGAACTGGGAGGAAACTGGAGGACCCAGAGGAAACCCGCACGAACGCAGGGAGGACATGCAAAGTTTGCACAGAAGGCACCCCAACAGAGAATCGAACTGGAGAACCTCTTGCTGTGAGGCAACAACTCTACCACTACACCACTGTGCCGTCCAAAACAGAAAATGGTTCCCAGTTTTTACACTTGTGGCATTGGTGACCAAATGCCAAGCATTTTTCTCAGACTCATGACTGGCACCATAACTGCGACAGTTCAATCTTGATTTGGGTTTTGCTCTCGCTTGTACTGCACTGAGCATGCTCCCTTCTTAGAACTTGCTGGAAAACTACATGGTTTCCCTGGTTAAACTAGCAGGGGCTGTGGCTGCCATGTACTTTGGCCTGCTTCTATTTGCCACGTTTCATGCTATCTGCATTTGCTCTGAAGCCTGTTGAAACAATGCTCTCGTCACTTGAAAGCTTACTTGTATGCCTTTCTGTAACTACATGGGATTTGACAAATCTCAATGGCCTTTACTTGACGTTAAATCAATATGAAACAAAATCTCTCATAGCAGCACTAATCACACACAAGCCTGTCCTTTATTAACTCATTTTTTAGGTCAGCAAAGCAACATTTTAGCTTTGTTTCTCAGCCCAGTAACATAAGCTACAAATGTTTCCCCTGGTTTCTAATCTTGTGTGTAAAGCAAATGCCTCTCTAATGTAATATATGTCTGGGGGGTGTACATTTCCCTGAATTTGTGCTTCAAACACTCTTGGTCTTCCCTTGATTCAGCCTGTACAACAATATGATTTTCACCTTCTTCCTCATATACTGCTAGTGCTTACACAAATAAATGCTCTTTCAGTTGCCTCTGACCCAGCTAGGTTTAGCAAAATGAATGTCATATAAACATGAATATCTGATAGAAATTCAAGTAGGCAAGTAGCCGAGGTACCAGATCTTGAAGTAAAAGGATACCCATCAGCTCTACCCTATTGGTGTTTTTTTTTTTTTTTTTTTTTTGAATTAGCAAAAATGAATGCCCTGGTGCGTGCATCTGTCAGAATAAGTTCCTTCTATAAAAATATCATTCTCTTGCTCAAATATTCTCCAATTCTCTGCAATATTCTGATAAAATGCAAGTGGTGAGAGTTTTCGAAATCCATCTGCCATATTAACACATACCAGTGAAGGGTTTTGCAAATATGCACAAACATGCCAGAAATTTATGCCAGTATTTGTAACTTTGCCCAATGGCATAAGCCCCCGAATAACTGAACTTTGCGAAACAAGTCTCTGGCACTGTAACTCTTCAAATTGCTGCATTGCAAAAGTAATTTATTTTAAGAAACATTTCATATAACTGCACTGTGCAAATAAACTGGGCAGAAGTTTGAAGTAAAACTTTTCAAAGTAACTGCACTTGGCAAACAGCACACTGAAACTTCCCCCAAAATGGAGGTACTTTGCTACATAATTCTTTACAGTGCAAGAAACACGAATAGCGGCACTATGCGAACACATACCCAGCCCAAGAAACTTTTCAAAATGGCTGTACTTTGACTGCACTCCATGAAACAGTTGCATTATGCACACAAATACGTACTTCAGAATACATGCACAGTAATAAGCATACTGTAAGCACTTTTACACAGATACTTCAAACTAGTTATGCCCTTGATACAATACAAATTCATAGTTATGCCATAACACAGCACAAACTAGTTATGCCCTTGATACAATACAAATTCATAGTTATGCCATAACACAGCACAAACTAGTTATGCCCTTGATACAATACAAATTCATAGTTATGCCATAACACAGCACAAACTAGTTATGCCCTTGATACAATACAAATTCATAGTTATGCCATAACACAGCACTTTGCAAAAAACATGCCTTTATGCTTAATATGCCCTTTTTACCCTTATATTAGTTTAGTCTTTTCATGCCCACTGCCCTTTTCTTGTGCCTGTTTTGCTCTTAATGCACCCGTATTACTTTTCTGATAATAGTTTCATCAAATATCTTAAACATTTCATTTAATAAACCTTTTGCGCCTCTTGCTTAATAATGCAGTCTGTGCCCTTGTAATGCTCTGTTTTATCTTTTATAAAATAAACCGTTCATGCAAGTTATTACCTTTGGTTCTTTGCTGGCTCTTGTGTGCGCTAGTTTCTCAGTTTACCCTCACTTCTCTGCACCTTGTGGCTCTGAATATCAGTCTCTGGAATCACTGTTCTGACACCATACCTTTGTGGATTCTGTTCAAGTTTACGTACAAACACATCACGATTGAAGATCAACTAACTTGGATACAAACTAGCTATATTTATTCCTGCATGCTCACACTGGCTGCACTTTCAAAATGGCAGAGTATAGCACTTGCTATATATATATATATATATATATATATATATATATATATATATATATATTATATATACATACATGTTAACTCCTTGATATACTTCTTAAAAACAGCACACACTGTTCTACAGTATCCTTCCACAAGCATAACTCAAATTGTATCAATCACATTGACACTACCCCCATGAAAGTTGCAGTAATCTGGGATCAAGGAACCTATGCAGACAATGAACTGTCCTTTGCCCACAACAAACCGACTGTTGTAAGGAAGTCTTTCTTTGCATAGCTTTTATCTAAAGGTAGGACATCCAGATCAAAGAATGCAATAATTTCACTGCACTCTGCTCTCAGCCCAATGAGCATGCCCCCTTTTGGTATGTACCTGTCCAAACACTTGTCGCAACTGAAGACTGCAACCTTCACTTAAAGGGCATAAATTGTAATTCATGGATGGCTGCTCACTGAACACTAATTTCAGTTCTCCCACTGTGAAAAAGATTAAGGCTAGTAATTTTGCCAGTTTTAAAATTCAGTTACTAGCTAGTAAATACACTACCTAAATGCCAAACTTAGAAAGCCTAAAAAATCAGCTAGAAACTGAAAACAATGACTGGGAAGAATTCAGCAGCTAGTGAGCAAAAAGCAGTTAAAATTCCAGCTTTGGTACAAGAGACTGCTTCCAGTAATTTTCAGGAAAAAAAATCAAAATGTGCATAGAGAAGATTAAAATAAAACACTAGAGCATAGGCAAACAAAAGGCTGTAAAAAGGAAGCACCTTTAAACAGTTTAGAAGAACAGACAACTGCAAAAAAAAAAAAAAAAAATCAAACACTGAAATGAAAAGGCTGGTCAAGCATGAAAAGTACAGTTTTGTACCTACCATAAATGTAGATGTTCGAAGATCCACATTGCTGCAGTCCTTACATATGGGTAGTCTGCTGTCCTCGGTCGGCCCGAATACCAAAGTATTAGGCTGACGTCGGTCATGGGCGCTCAGATCTGACATCAGAGCGTCAGGGTATAAAAGCGCATGACCGACGTCATATCCTCAGTCTTTTCTTGCCCCAGATGTCAGAAGGCCCTAAAAAGAAAGGCCACAGCCCAAAAACAGGATACCTCCCAAAAACATGCCCAACAACAACCATCACCCAAACCATATAACCATGCCAAACTACAGAGGGGAAGGAGGGAGGGTAAATTGGACTGCAGCAATGTGGATCTTCGAACATCTACATTTATGGTAGGTACAAAACTGTACTATGTTCTTCATCTCACATTGCTGCAGTCCTTACATATGGGTAGAATCCCAAAGCAGAGGTAAAGGGAGGATGGCAAAATTATAAAGCATTAGGGGCTGCTAAAATGCCCTGTAATATTGCAGTGGCAAATCCAGCCCTAGACTTAGAATAAAGAGGAAGGTGGTAATGCTTGGAAAAAGTATGTACTGAACTCCTAGTGGCTGCTTCCAAAATATCTTTTGTAGCTACCCCCCTTAGAAAGGCAGTAGAAGTGGCAGTAGCTCTAGTGGAATGAGGTCTGATTCCAGCCGGAATCTCCTTACCATGATGGGAATAACAGAAAGAAATACAAAACCCAATCCATTTAGAAATAGTTTGTTTTGAAACAGGTTTTCCCTGAGAACCCAAAGCAAAAGAAACAAACAACTGCTGAGACTGCCTGAACCCCTTGGTTCTGCTCAAATAATAACGTAACTGCCTCTGAATATCCAAAGTATGCAAAATCTTCTCCCCTTTATTTTGGGGGTTTGCATAAAAAGTAGGCAAATTAATAGTTTGGTTCAAGGCCACACTAGAAACCACTTTAGGCATAAAGGAAGGATTAGTATGCAAAGATACCCTATCCTTATGAAAAATCAGGAAAGGTTCCACTGCCATAAGGGCCTGTAATTCAGAAACCCTTCTTGCAGAGGTAATGGCCAACAAAAAAGCAGTCTTCCATGATAAATACTTTAACTCGGCCGTAGCTGCAGGCTCAAAAGGTTGTAGAGTAAGCTTTTCCAACACAAAATTGAGATCCCAAGCAGGAGTAGGAGCTCTACGTGGGGGTCTTATGTTCTTTGCCCTCTAAGAAACTGCTTAAACAAAGGATGGGAAAATAAAGGAGGGTCACAGTCATAGTGAGCAGAAATGGCTGCAGCATGAACCTTTATCGAGGAGAAAGACAAACCCTTGTCCAATAACTCAGTAAGATATTGAAGAGAAACACTTAAATCGGGCTTGGAAACATCAAAGTCCTTCGCTTTGCTCCAAAGAAAAAATCTCCTCCATTTATCAGCGTAAACTTTCCTTGTACTAGGCCTTCTGGCCTCCAAAATAACATTCAAAACTTGTTGTGGAAGCTGAGACCCTCCAGGGTCTAGAACAGAATATGCCAGGCTGTGAGATGCAGAGACTGAATCTTGACATTGAGGAAGTGATTGCCCTCCTGAGACAAAAAGATGCGGAATCAAAGGCAGAGGCCATGGAGGCTCCCGTACCAAACTCCTCAGTAGTGGGTACCAGTGCTGTCGAGGCCAATCCGGTGCTATCAGAATCATGGATGGCTTGTCTTTTCTGGCCTTCAGGAGTACCTTGGGAATGAGAGGCAGAGGTGGAAAGGCATAGACATGAAGACTGCTCCAACTGAATGATAGAGCATCCACCTTCCAAGCTGTGGGATGAAACATTTTTGTGCAAAACTTTGGCAACTGGTAATTTAGTGGAGAAGCGAACAGATCTATGTCTGGAGTCCCCCATAACACTGTCAACTTTTGAAACACATGAGGATCCAGTTTCCACTCGTGAGGATCCACAATTTGTCTGCTCAACACATCCGCTAAGGAGTTCTGTGCTCCTGGTAGAAACCTTGCCTTGAAGATTGAGGTGTAAACTGAGAGCAGTCTCCCACAAAATCATCGCTTGCCTGCAAAGAGGGTACGAATGGGTTCCCCCTTGCTTGTTGATGTACCACATGACAGTAGTGTTGTCTGTTTGAATCAACACCTGCCCTGGGTGAAGTAAATCCTTGAAAGCCATCAATGCAAATTGGACTGCTAGCATCTCCTTCAAGTTGATATGCAAATGTTGGAAGTCTGACAGGCCATGTGTCTTGCACCCATTTTCCATTGAGGTGTGCTCCCCAAGCCTTGTCCGAGGCATCTGTCGTTAGAATCTGACTCGCCTCTGGTCGGGTCACAGAGAGTCCCTTGTTTAGGTGACATTCCTGAGCCCACCACAAAAATTCTTTCTGAATGCAAGGTATTATCTGAATGACAGTGTCTAGATCTTGGCAGTGTTGTGTCCATACATTTTTGAGATACCATTGAAGCTTCCTCATATGCAGTTTGGCATTGGGAAGCACCAGAATACAAGATGCCATGAACCCCAAGGCTTGAAAGGACTGTCCTTGCAGTCAGCCTGGACTGTAGAGACATTTGATGGAAATAAAGAGAAAGGCTTCTTTGTTTGTCCGGGGTCAAAAAGGCCATCTGGGAAGCTGTATTCAGTCTCACACCCAGAAAGCACATGTCCTGAGAGGGTACTAGACTGGACTTTGTTTCGTTCACAGAATACCCTAGGCATCTTAACACTACCATCACATACTGTAGATGATGCAGAAGTTCGTCTTTGTGTTGTGCAATAATCAGGCAATCGTCCAAATAAGGATAAATCTGTATTCCTCTTAACCTGAAAAAGGCTATCACTGGAGCCAGAACCTTTGTGAACACTCTGGGCGCAGTAGATAAGCCAAAGGGCAATGCAGAGAACTGATAATGTAAATTTCCAGCCAAACGCAGGTACCTCCTGCAACTGGGCCTGATAGGAACATGAAGATAAGCCTCTTTGAGATCCAGAGTTACCATCCAGTGATCTTTTCCCAACAGAGGTAAAAACTGTTGTAACGTCAGCATTTTGAACTGTGGAATGTCCAGATAAGTGTTGAGGATAGATAAATCCAAAATTGGTCTCCACGTGTTCCCTTTCTTTGGTACTAGAAACAGGCGAGAATAAAATCCTAGTCCCACTTCTGACAGAGGAACTGGCTGTATAGCTCCTATTTGAAGAAGTAAAGAAATCTGCTTATGAGCCTCTATCCTTTGCCGAGGAGGAACGTCTGGCATGCCTCTGAAAGGAGGCAATGTATGGAAATAGAACTTGTAGCCTCGGTTTATAATGTCCAATACCCATTTGTCCTGGGTGACAAAGCCAGTTTTGCTTGAAGAGCGCTAACTTTCCTCCCAAAGGAGCTGCCAGGGAAGAAGAATCTGGCAGCTGAAAATGCAGGTCATTGGGCCTGTTTACGAAAGGACTGGCCCCTGTCCTCACCTGCAGATTGTGCAGGTGAACTCCAAGTTCTAGGCCTGAATGTACTGTGAGCTCTGCCCCTGCCACGTCTAGATCTACCCCTAGACTGAGAATCAGAAGAAGGGTAGGTCCACCCCTTAGTAGGCCAATTTCTACTAAACTTTGGAGGTTGCACCTGCAAAAAATCTTTAACAGTCTGCATGGACTTAGCCTTTTCTTCCATTTTCTTCAAAACCGACTCCACAGGGGGACCAAACAAAACTTCAGACTGTAAAGGGGCATCCAGAATTCTAGTTTTAACATGTTCGGACAAATTCTGATCCTTAAGCCAGGCGTGCCTATGAAGAACTGAACCAGTGGCAGCCACCCTAGAAGAGGCCTGTACAGCATCAAAACCACACTGCAAAGAATGCTTACCCACCTGTTCAGAGACATGTACTAAATCTTGCAATTCTTTACACTCTATGCCCTCTGCCAAAGCATCCACTTTAGATTTTAGCTGAGAAAGGAGGAAATTCTGATATTTCAACATATGAAACTGGCAATTTAAAGCCCTCATTGCTAAAGTAGAAGAGGTATACACCTTCTTACCCCATCTATCCAAAGCTCTAGCTTCCTTATCTAGAGGAACCGGATTCTTTACAACAGAAGCTCTAACACCCTTAGGCCCCTGACTAATAGTTTCTGGGTCCGCCCTAGGACTCTTATACAGATATTTATGAGCCTCAGGCACCCTGTAATACCTGTCCGGTTTAACTGGCGCAGGAGGCAAAGAATCTGGATTAAGGGAAGCCTCCGAGAAAACATCTTGAACAACATCCAAAACAGGAGGTATAGCCAAGGGTCTATGCTGTGGTAAAAACAAGAATTCCCTAAGCCTCTTCCGTGAATCAGAGAAATCCTGTCCTTCCCACTTAAAATGCTCCCTCATGGAATGCAGAGTTTCTGAAAATGAAAAATCCTCTGGAGGAGAAGCAGAAGGAGTGGAATCCTCTGCATCAGAATCCGAATAAGGGGGAAATCTTGAATATCTTCAGCAAAAGAGTCTGAGTCATCTGAGGCCTGATCCAAACTTTCCAACTCTGGCTCCACCCTGGGCTCCTTATCAGGAGGGGGCATAGAACCTCTAATTAAAGTAATCAAATCTTCTGCCATTTTAAGCATGTGCTTTTTAGGCACAGCCGGAACTCCGGTGATTGATGGTAGAGTTTTACTTTTTACTTGACAGCTGGCACTATAACACACAACCTTCTGAAGAAAGCAGCCCATTGATGTCACCACATAGAAGACGCTCTGAGAAGTCCCAATGTGGGCAAAGTAAACACTTCCATTTACTACGGTATAGTTTTCTGGTGGATTTATGAGCTGCCACCAGAAGTCTTGACCAGGGAAGACAGACCGGGAGTCCTAGCAATCAAGGGAAATGAGCAGCCAAGCCATGAGCTTCAGACTGCCCAGGTCTGGATGAGGGACCCTCAAGGGGTGCAAAATGAAATCCAGTATCAGATCCAAGGAGGAACTACCAGACACCAAAGACAGGGAAACCAGATATGGCCAGGCCAGAATGGGGCAATAAGAATGACTCTTGCTCCCCAACTGGCGAGCCTTCTGGAGAAATCTTCTCATGAGAGGTAAAGGGGGATAAGCATAAAGACCGGGAGGCCAGGCATGAGCCACAGCATCCCTGGGGGATTCACCCTGTGGGGGGGGGGATCAGAGCGAAGAACTCACTGCACTTCACGTTGGGAGATGTGAAGAGATCGCAGCAAGGCAGACCCCACTCAAGGAAGATCTGCTTCACTACAGAAGGATTCAGAGACCACTTGAAAGGCATTAGAATAGTACTGCTCAGTTTGTTCGCTAGTATGTTGGATCGACCCGGAATGTGCTTGGTACCAGAAAACAGCTGGTGGAGATCGCCCATTCCCAAACTCTCATGGCCTCGCGACAAAGGGAGTAAGACCTGGTTCCTCCAGGCTTGCTGATGTACCAGACCACTGACATTATCTGTCTGAATTGCAATCGTTCCCAGAGGAAGAAAGGCAATGAAGGGCCTGCAACACTAATAAGAGACTGCCCTCATCTCTAGAAAACTGATATGCAATTTGGTCTCGTTCAGGGACCATGAGGCTCGGACTGCCCTGCCCGAGCAATGCCCCCCCCCCTAGTTAGGAGGCATCTGTCGTCACCGTGGCTTAGGGAGGGGCTGCAATAAACATACATCCCTCTACTAGCTCCAAGGAGTGTATCCACCAGAGGGACTTCCTGCACGTGTTGCTTACATGAATAGGAGGAGTCAACGGCAGATCCAAAATGGACCATTGGACTGCTAGCATCCACTGCAGAACTGGCATATGAAGACGAGCACAGGGGAGAAGAGTAATGTTGGCTGCCATGGAAACCAAGGCTTTTAAAACCACTTCAGCTGGCGTAAGATGGGACTGAAGGATCACGAACACATGGTCGTACGTTTTGGTCTCTATCTGGAGTTAGAAAGATCTTGGTTTGAAACGTATCTATTCTCGCTCCTATGTAGTCTAAGACCTGAACAGGGTGTAGAGAAGACTTGGATATGTTGATTGTAATGCCCAGCAAGTCCAACAATTTCAGGAAACAGTCTCTGGGCCTGACAAAGTAGACGCCTGGTGGGAGCTGCAAGAAGCCAATCGTCCAGGTACAGGTAGACCTGTAATCCCCTGAAGCCTCAGGGGAGCTGCTACTACTGCCATGACCTTGAACAGCCTGGGGGCTGTGGTGAGACCAAAGGTAGGGCTCAGAATTGGTGGTGATTGGCCCCTAGCCAAAAGCTGAGGAACCTCCTAGAGTGAATATTTTGATGTGGTAGCTCGCATCCTGTAGATCTATTAAGCACATCCATTCTCTGCAGGTAAGGCAGGATGGATTGTAGACCATATGAAACTTCTCTTTGGCAACTAACAAGTTTAGAGTGGAAAGGTACAGAACAGACCTTGGGTCCCCAGTCTTTTGTCACCAAAAAGAACCTGGAATAGATGCCCGATCCAGACTGATCTAGGGGGACAGGCTGAGCGACTCATTTCCTTAGCAGCTTTTTTTATTTAGAGTGCGGCTGCCTCTTTGCACGGGTGGAATGTCCAGGAGGTGTTTTGGTGGAATGGGAGGAGTCAAAGGGGACTGCATATACCCACTAAATATTTCACCCGACAGTCTGATGACAGACTCCTCAGACTGCCACCAGAACAGAGCAGTTAGGCAGTCCGAGAACAGAGAGAAAATTTCCCGGACGCCATCTGCCTCTAGGGGAAGGCAGAGTCAAGTGTCACGGGAATTCTGAGACTTCTGGAACCACATCTTTTGCACCCTCTGATGCCTCGAGAAGGATCTTTGGGGGTTAGAGAAGCAAATTCAGATGGCAGACCGTCTTCCCATCCCTCTCACTCTGGACTAACGTCTCAGTCTTCCCAAACAAGGAAGAACCATTGTAAGGTGCATTGGCAAAGGACACCTTAAAGGGTTCTGTGAATTGACAAAGCCCAAGCCAGACATGGCAACACCAGACCCGCAACCCTTGCAGTTCCTTCAGTGGCATGAGAGAGGAGGCGCATGGACATATTTGTAACCGCTTTGAGTGTGGCCATCCTCACAAATGTGATTTTATCCTCCGGAGATATGGAATCTGGGGGTGACTCAGTGAACTCCTTGACCAGGTCTCACTGTAATCTAGTTAAGTCGGCCAAATAATTCAGTGCCCTTACAGAAAAGGTGGCTGAAGCATATGTCATTTTTCCCAGATGATCCATCGTCCTGAACTTTTGGTCAGAGGGATGGACCATAGAACTTTCCTGGGCTAGTTCTTAGTGGCAGCCAGTACCACCATGGCATCCACTGGGGACCCCTTGTTCCAACTGTCTACTGGAGAGCTCAATTATTGGGGTGCCTGAGGATTGCCTCCACAGTGTCCGGCTCCTTCCATGCCCTGGTGGTAATAAGATCCACCAAGGAATCTACAGGGGTACACCCAGGAGATAGAATGGCCCATGTCGAAGGCCTCCAGAAACACAGACTCGTCCAAGGTTTGGGGGTGGACCAACCCCCCTATGCTGGCGCAGGATCTCCATGTCTCTAAAGGAGCAGTCGGGGGGTGATCTGGGGGAACCTCCCCCTCCAAGTCAGTATCCTCAGTGATGGACTCTCGAGAGGAGTCCAGATGCCTCCTTTTGCATGTTCGTTTGCGAGGCATCTCTTCAGGACTCTCTGGAGAGGGCTCGCAAACTACTTGTAGTTCCTCAAGGGAAACAGTCTGGGGCACATCGAGCATGGGCTGTCCCTGCATGGGGAAAATGGCTGAAGACACATCAAGAAGCGAAGGAGTCTGGGAAGAATCCGATGAGATGGTCAGCAGCCTCGATTCCCTGGAGCGAGCCCTCTCCACCACGTCAAAAGTCAAGGGGGAGCGAGCATCCTGAGAAACTGGCAAGGAAACTGCTCTCCCAGATCCGGCGTGTGCATCAGAGCTGAGCCTGATGGAGCAGGGATACTGAGGGGTAAGCCTTGACCCGACTGCATCGGAGCCAAAGGAGGAAAAACCCATCCCCTCAGATCCGACGCCCAGGCTTCAGCTCAGAGCGCTCGGGTCCAGACCAGTCTGAACAGACGTGCTCAAGGTAATGGCCGGCATCAAGGTACATGGTACCATCTGCGTCGACCGCCTGACTCTGGGACCTCTCTGATCCAAGAACTCGGATACCGGAGGTCAGACTACAGAAGGAAATAAATTTGAGCAAAGAAGGGAAGTGGGCTGCCCCCGCTGGAGGGAGAGGGGGCTGGGTAAGACCCCCATCTGAATCTGGGTGAGAATAAACCTTCACATCATTTTATCCATGTCCACTTTAGACAGACTTCTGGTGGACCGCAACGAGGCAAACACCTGCCAGAAAGGTCAGTGTATGGCGGTCCTAGGAAGGTCTAAGCTCCCTGCGGCCCCAGTGAAAAAAATCTGTGATCAGAGCACAGGAGAAGCTGGCCTGGAAAAAGCTGTTTAGGATGAGGACTGACTGGTCCGAGATCTCTTCCTCCCTTTGTCTTTGCTCCTTTATTTTGACTCCCTATCCACAGGCCTCTGTCCAGGAGGTTGAGTCCTGGCCTGGGAGGGAGAGAAGACCGTGGTTGAAGGTCCTGTCATGGCCTTGACTGCAATAGAAGAGGCAGCCAACTCCATAGCAGGGTGAAGTCCCTTGAGGATCAATTTTGCCCTATGACCTTTATGGCCCTGGCACTGAACCCCACACAAATGAAGCAGTCCAAAGAAAGATGGGCTGCCCCTAACAACGCACAGTGTGTGACCATCCATTGGGGACAACCTATGGCCACACTGCACTTTCTGAAAACCAGCTTGGACTGCTGATCTGCCAAACTAACAAAAGGTACGATGTACCAAAAAGTTTAAACCAAAAAGTTTTAAACTAAACTACCCGACCCCAACCACTCACTCGCAAGGAGGGGGAAGGGAGATCAGGCCTGTTCTACCTACAACACAGAAAACAACTTTTCTTTTGACAGGGAAATATGTCGCGAAACGAGGAGGGGGAATTAAAGGACAGTAGGAAGCCCACCTACACTAACCAACTCAAAACACCCACAAAAACAGAAAAGTGCCTACCACGCCTGAAGCTCTAGACCACACTGCTTGGCAAGGTCACAGCAAACGAGAGCTGAGGGAAGGGATGAGATGGAGGGGGTGTGTTATGGGTAAGGGGAGGAGCTTGGAGTTCAGATCAGATGCTGGTGAAACTGCCGTCTCTAATCCAGTCCGGATCAGACTACACACAGGTTGATTATCAAATGAAGTCAACTTCAGATCTAGATAAAATGCAAGGTAGTAAAGACACTGGTGCTTCACCTACCTATTGGACTGGAATTTATGGTGTGGGTAGAGGAAATTAGAGTGCTATTAGGGAAGAGGAATTTAGTTATAACTAGTGAGTGGGATAAAAATGAGAGTTTAAAATTTGATTAGAAATAAAAGATGGTTAAGTAGTAAACTTAAAGGGGCTGACAAAGGTTGGAGTACTGCAGAATAAGGGAGATATCCACAGGACATGGGAACTGCAGAGTGCTAGATAAAAGAATATCTGAATACACACAAGTCTGTCAAAGAAGTTCAACAGCAGTCTAAATCCAGAGTAAAAAAGCTATACACAACTTGGGCAAAGTAGAAAGTTATTGCCAAACTTAAGGAGTCTAAGAAAAATAATCAGAGCTCGTGTAAAGCTATTAGAAACATTTAAATTTGTACAAAGCAGACAAATATGGAAATCAAGAAAACACAAATTGATTTATGGAAGACATACATTTGCCAAGATTACAGGTAGATGAAACTCAATTAACAGTTGAGAGGAGATAAAAGTTGTGAAGTATAATTTACAGAAAAGTCTCCAGGTATTCCTGTGGAAGTTTGGAAGCTGAGAGAGAAGAAATGGATACAGATCTGGACGGTTTTGACAATATTTTAAAAGGAGAGGGAAGCTCAGACATCCGGGAAGAAAGCTGTAGTGGATGGCAAAAACCCAGACTAAGCTTCATAGAGACGCATTTCAATTTCAAACTATAATTGTGTCTACAGCAGATGAGAATGGCAATGGTGTTGCCAAAAATTGATATATCTGGATCAATCTGGCTTTGTGGAAGGAAGCAAACATTTAACAGAATGATACA
This sequence comes from Protopterus annectens, assembly GCF_019279795.1. NCBI lineage: Eukaryota > Metazoa > Chordata > Ceratodontiformes > Protopteridae > Protopterus > Protopterus annectens. Next base: position 415,137,266 of record NC_056738.1, on the reverse strand, counting down.
GGGAAGCAGAATATAAAATACCACTGTCAGTGGGTCTTGATGCAGACAATTCAGGGTAAGCCAGGATTTTCCTAAGTAGGGCTTTTTTGATTAAGAGAAGCCAGTAAGATGTATATTGTGGTATCAACTCCTTGAATTAATTTTTTGTAAGTCTTTAATGCAATGTCTTCTCAGTACTGTGTATTACTCAAGCAAGCAGAGAGATAACTGTATAAAAATGTTAGTGAGTAATGTATGTGCAATATTAGTATTCCATCTAGAACATTATGGTATATAGTAATAATATAGTATTAATGTCTTGTCATATTAAGTCTGATATCTGCACATTTGAGTGCAGAGATATGGAATTTATTTTTCACTTGTGATTCTGAAAGACAGCTTACTTTGGTTCTTCTGCTACCCAGTATTTCAAATATGATGGAAGTCAAACACCCCCTTATCTAAAGGGGAATACAAAATTTTAGACTACCTCATCAGCAAACTTTCTGTAATGTACGCAAGCATATTGCAGCATTATGGCAGAGACCCTAGACAGTATCTATGCAATCATTCATGCTTTTCAAACAGGTTTAGAAACTTGAGACAGATTAGAAATAGGATTCAGAAAGCAACCATCTTCTGAAGGAAGGGAGGCAGTGCATTCCTTTAAACTGTCTACACAATTCAATATTCCACATGCAGTGGATGAAGTATACACACCCCTGTTAAAATGCCAGGTTTTTGAGATATAAAAAAATTAGACCACAATAAATCATTTCAAAAGTTTTCCCACCTTTAATGTGACCTATAACCTGTACAATTAAATTGAAAAAACTGTTGAGGAAAAAATATAAATAAAAACATACAAGAAGCTGGTTGCGCAAGTGTGCACACCCTTACTTTGTTGAAACACCTTTTAATTTAATTAAAAGCATTCAGTCTTTTTGAGTAGTCTATCAGTATGGCAAATCCTGACTTGGCAATATTTGCTCAGTCTTCCTTGCAAAAGCACTCCAGATCTGTCAGATAGCAAGGGCAATTCTTGTGCACTGCCCTCTTCTGACCACCCCACAGATTTTCTATTGGATTTAGGCCTGGGCCATTCCAAAAATAAATTTTCTGGTGAAGCCATTTTTTTGTAGATTTGCACGTAATCTTGGGATCAGTGTGTTGAAAGGTGAAATTCCTCTTCAGCTTTCTAGCAGACGCATGAAGGTCTTGAGCCAAAAGTGACTGGTACTTGGAACTGTTCATAATTCCCTCCACTTTGATTAAAGCCCCAATTCCAGCTGAAGAAAAGCAACTCCAAAGCATAATACTGCCACCATCATGCTTCACCATGGGGATGGTGTTCTGGTGATGCAAAGTGCTGTTTTTTGCACCAAATGTACCTTTTGAATTTGTGGCCAAAAAGGTGAACCTTGGTCTCATGCCATAACATTTTCCCACATGCTTTTTGGAGACTATGTATTGTTTTGCAAATTTTAGCTGGGCCTGGATGTTTGTGTAAGAAAAGGCTTCCGTCTTGCAACCCTACCCCACAGTCCAGAAATATGGAGAATACAGGAGACTGTCAACAAGTAGTACACAACCAGTACTTGCCAGAAATTCCTGCAGCTCCTTCAGTGTTGCTGTAGCTCTCTTGGCAGCCTCCATGACCAGTTTTTGTCTGGTCTTTTCATCAATTTTGGAGGGACGTCTAGTTCTTTGCAATGTCACTGTTGTCCCATATTTACTCCACCTTTTGAGGTCTTCATTGTGTTCCATGGTATATCCAATATTGTGGAAATTTTTTTGTACTGTTCTCGTGATTGACAGCTTTCAACAATGAGATCCTTTTGATGCTTTGTAAGCTCTCTGCGAACCATGGCTTTTGCTGTAGCAGGCAACTGAGTAAATGTCAAGAAAATCCTACTAGGACAGCTGAACTTTATTTGGGGTTAAGCAGAGTCTGTAAATGATAGCAGGTGTGTACCCAAGACAAGTGAATGTAATTAAATCAAAAGGTGCTTCAACAAAGTATTAGTTTAAGAGTATAAACACTTGCGCAACCAGCTTATTGTAAGTTTATTACTTTTTATATTTTTCCCCTTACAGATTTGTTTTTTTCAATTGAATTGTACAGGTTATAGGTCACATTAATGGTGGGAAAAGTTTTGAAATGATTTATTGTGGGGGGGTTTTATATCACAAAAACCTGGCATTTTAACAGGGGTGTGTACACTTTATATCCACTGTATGTGCCTTACAGTTAATTCTGTAGGCTAAAGTGGAAGAGGAGAAAATTGTAACCAAATCTGTCCAATGCTTTACCTTTATCCAAGATGAAGGGATAGTAAAGTCTCTCTTCAGCTAGCAAGGGGTTGGAATGACAGGTTTGACCCAAAATTATTAATTTGTTAGCTTAAGGTACTCTTTGGGGAGTGAAGACAGAGTTGCTTACTACAAACAGCATTAAACTTCCTCCAAGGCTAGGAAAATCTATTGAGGCATGCCACTTGTAACATCTCCACAGTATAGGGGACATTATTTGTTCCACATAAGTCATCTTGGAAATAGCTGTGAAAAGGAATTCCTCCAAGAGAAGTGGAGAGGACCAAGTTCTCAGAATTGGAGGTTTGGGCTTTGGAATCTGCAGGAGAAACCCTGTCTCAGAAACTTCCACATTTCCCCCTGGATTGTCTTTACTGATACTGCCCTCTGGTAAGGTTTTCTGAGAACCAGAATCAAATACCTGTAAACTGCCTGCTTAAGGAAAGAAAATCTATAAGAAACACCTTATCTTCATATAAGCAATGTCTAACCTTTTTCTTTAGCATAACCACCCTGGAAGAATGACTACATGGTAATCCTGTCAAGTCTTTGCACAGCCACCACAAGTAGCATCTCCCCAGGTGTCTCCTACACCCAAAGATGGTTCTCTTATGCCCAGATTGGTCATGGAACAGCCACAGATAATAGGTTCATAGGTAGGTAACTAGGCTACCCGCCCGAAGGCATTTATAAGCCTAGCCGAAATGTGTTAGCTTTCGCCACCCCCTTAGATTAGTTCCCTGTGCCTCTGTCCAGCACAGCCATTGAAGTGATTCCTGGGGTAAACTTTTTTGTTTCCCATGCACTCAAGGTTTCTCTTAAAGAGGGTTAGAGCAAGGGAGCTCTGCCTAATGCAGACTGGAATCTTGTTCCAAAGCATGTGAAGTCTCTGGAACAGGAATCTATCCCTCCAGCACATCCTATTTATTGTTGTGGTGAGGTTTAGATCCCTGGAGCATGTGGCTCAAGGGGATATGGTTTTCTTTAGGTGGAGCATGTCCATCAATACTGGGTTGGACATGGCCTTGCAAGTCAGGCAGAGGATCACCTCTGAGTAGGCGGTATGCAAGAGTATAGCTGGAGTTTCTTCAGTCGAGCTGCAAAGGGCATCTGCTTGAGGACAGTGATCCTCTTGGTGAGGTACTTCTATTGTCTTTCCAGTTGTTGCAGGTGTCTTAAGGTACATCCCAAATGGGGCATTGTACTCTATGATGGGTCTGATGAGTGATGTGTAGAGGGGCCCAATGACCTCTTTCAATCTGGATGAAAACCCTTTTGTGATTAGGTGGGCCACATAGGATTTTCTAACCACTTTGGCAATGTGATCATCAAAGGAGAGATTACTATCTACTTGGGTCCCCAAGAACCTTTATTAAGTCTTCCATATTTAGGGGGCTACCACCTATGTGGTAGTTTGTGGGTACTTTTTTTCCCCAAAGGGGATGACTATGCACTTTTTGGCATTTAGCTTGAGGCCATGGTTTTGACACCAGGTATCTCTCGCAGTGAGACCCTTTTGTAGGATGTCCGCCGGAGTGTCAATTATAGCCCCTAGTTTGCAGTAGTCTGCGAACTTGGTCAGCCATAGTCCTCCTGTGCTTGCCTGTACCTCAGAAGTATATGCCAAACAGAAGGGGTCCTAGGACTGAGCCCTGGAGAACGCCACTTGTAACCGATTTAGAGTCAGACCTAACTCCCGCAACTCTTACCATGTGGATTCTGTCCATGAGCCAGTTGGCAATTCATCTCGTGACGTAGGGGATTATGTTCAGGCTGGTGAGCTTGGCTATAATACCAGAGTGGGGAATGGTGTTGAAGGCCTTTGCGAGGTCTAGGTAGGCTGTGTGGACCACCTTTCCCTCATCTATAGCCTTGGTAACGGTCTCAAAGAAGTCCATGTTTAGGAGGCATGATCTGTCAAAGCCGAACTGGGTAGGGTTCAGTGTTTGGAGGGTTCCCAATGTCTCAAAATCCATGATGATGCGCTCCATAGCTTTGCAGACCAAGCTAGTCAGGCTTATAGGGCGATAGTTCCTGGGGTCCATTGTGGCTCCATCTTTGTGGAGCAGAACAGTTGCTGTGCGCCACTCTGTGGGCACTTAGCCTATGGAGAGGCAGAATTTAAACAGTGCGTTTAGGTGAGGGGTTAGTTCATCTTTGAGCTTGTGTAGGATGCAGCCTGGGATACTGTCCAGTCCCAGTGATGCTGTGTTTTTGGCTTTGGAGGGGGCTGTTTGAACTAGAGTGATTTCAGGGGCACTACATTCTTCTAGTATAGCTATGGGCCCTTTTGGGGGGGGCTGTTTGAACTAGAGTGATTTCAAGGGCACTACATTCTTCTAGTATAGCTATGGGCCCTTTTGGGGGTGAGAGGGGGGTGAAGTTTGCACTAAACCTGTCTACCAGGATGTTGGATATATCGGTCAGTTCAGTGTATTTTGTGCCATTCTGCACTAACTCTGAGCAGATCTGAGAATTGCCACTTAGATTCTTGACAAAGCTAAAGAATACCTTGTGGTTATCTTTGGAGTCCATGGCAATTTGTCTTTCGAAACTAGCCTTGGATGATTTTATGAGGGAACAGTTTCTTGCTGATACTTATCAGGGACGTCGTCTTCCCTTCTTGGGATTTTACTCTTTTCTGTATTAGTTTCCTCCTTCTATTGTATAGCTTGTTTATGGCAGGGGTCCACCAGTCTGGTTTCCTTTTCTTGAAGGAGCGAGTCTTGGTTTTGTTTAGGATAGCACAATCCATGCATTCTTTTAGGTGCCCGCAGAGTGCATTAAAGGATTTTGCAGCTTGGACAGTGTTATCCTTTAGCATGGGGGCTTTGAAGCTTCCCACCTCGGTCGTAACATGAAGTTTGCTTTTGAAAAGTTTTTCACTATGGTTTCTTTGACAGGGGGTGGTGGAATGTGGATATCCAGAGTGATTAGTTTATGGTCAGATCTAACCAGCAAGTGGTTGACCTCCGGTGTGGAACACCGGTCGCCCATGTTGATGACCAGGTCCAATATGTTGTCACCTCTAGTGGGGGTGTTGACTAGTTGATCCAGGGAATTTGAGTTTATAAATTCTAGGAAATGTTGGGCGAGGGAGTTTGTACTTGAGTAGTTCTCCCAGTTAATGTTTGGGTAATTGAAATCATCCAATACCAGGGTGTTTGGTAGGACCTTTATGTTTCCAGGAATGCGGAGTGGGGGTCCTGGGAATGGTGGGTGATCTGTAGCAAGCTATAATTTGAATAGCAGTTTTGCCTGTTAGTTGCATGCGGATGATTTCTGAAGCATCGTGCTGTGCCACTAACCTGGAGGTGTGGGTATCCTTGATGAATATGGATACTCCCTCCACCTTTTGTTTTTCGGTCCAGGTTTTGTGGCCAAAATGTATGGTAATGAGTTGTAGTCTGGTAGTGCTGGGGTGCTCTCTGGAGTCTTAAACCAGGTTTCTGTTACTGCACATATATCGATTTCTTCCATACTGAGGAGTGCCTCAAGTACGTGCATTTTGAGGTTTAGACTTCTGGCAGAGCAGCATTACCCTCAGTTTTTTGTTACTTGTGCTATTTACAGTGGGTGGGTTTGTCTTTTGAGCCTTTCCTAAAAAAGGCACTATGGGGGTGGCAAGTGCCTTGGCCAGTATTCGAAAGCCTAAGGGTGACAGGTGCAAGCAGTCTCTAGCGAAGCAGCGTGGTTTGTCGAGCATGTCATCCCAGGCTGACAATGGATCCCCTTTGAATGACACCAGAAGCTTAGTCAACTGTTAAAATTGATAATTTTTTCTCTAGACCATGGTATCATTCTTGGTGAGGGCAGGATGCTACTCAGGGTCATACCAGCCTGAGCTACATAATCAGAGAGCTCCTCCATGTCTTTCTTCATGTAGTCCAGGGAGGTACGGCTCAGGTCATTCACACCAACATGGACAATAAGTCATATGTGTACTTGTTCTGGAGTGACCAGAGTGCTTGTGTTGTGGCGGATCCTGGCACCCGACAGGCAGCCAACAGTAACCTTCTTGTTCAGCCTAGTGAGTGGGACATCAGTGTGCCTGACTATAGAGTCACCTATTACTAGTGTGTTGGGTATGTTATTTTGCCTTAAGGGCTGTGATTGCGTGGCACACTGGTTTTGTGAAGTATGTGTTTCATGGTTTGTTAGGGGGTGGAAGTTGCTTGGATGTCTGCTTTGGAGGTCTCTGTTGCTTTTGCAAATTGTTAGAGCGAGTATGTTTTTGTGTATTTATGAGTTCACCTGTGCTGGTTTCATAGGTCTATGCGAGACTGGTGGTGTGATGCAAGTAATTCCCTTCTCCGCTTGAGTGCCTGGTCCAGTCTTGGGTTGACAGAGCTTGGCCTCTAGTTTGGCTGTATAATTGCATCTCTCGCATGTATTGGTGTTTGGTGGAAGGAGAGGGTTGTCTGTGTACATGAGGCAATTGCAACATCGCCTCAAAATGCCCAGATTCACCAGCTGGACTGGAGAGTACACCTGAAACTGCCCTTTGGGCATGCCTGGAGAGGTACAGTGAATTGTTTTACTGATTGGCTGGCAAGGTCCAATAGAGAGCCTTGTCCTTCTCTACAGTATAGGGGGGGGTCTAGTGCTAAGGTTTATTAGTGCTTGCTATGAGTTTAGTGGACCACCAGCCCACTGCAACTGAAGGGACTACAAAGAAACCCTAAGTATCCATGCTGCAGCAGAGTAAGAAATCTGATGGTAAGCACTGCTAGAAATAGTCGATAGGCAAGCTGTCATTCAAGTGTTCACAAGCAGCACACTTCCTACACAGTCCCCTTTCTACAGTAAAAATACAAGCATTACATGAAATCCGGTCAGAAACAAGAGCTCTACACATTAGCACTCAACAGAAAAAGTACAGTTGTGAACACTTACCATAAATGCAGATGTTAAGAGTATATTCACTGTTGCACTCATCACCTGTGGGTTATCCCTGCTGTGGTAGTCCTCGGCCAGCCCGAATACCAGAGTCAATGTTTTTGTGCACTGGCTGCTGTAGTCTGTCAGGTCGTCAGTACTATAAAGCAAGGCAGCAGATGTCATTACATCAGTTTTGCTTACCCTAACCAGTCAGAAGCACAAGGGAAGAGACAGAAGTGGTCCTGGTGGCAAAGAGCCACCTTGGGAAGCATGTCCCCCTAGGGGAAGATGTGAAAATGTACAACAGTGAATATGCTCTAACATCTACATTTATGGTAAGTGTACAAAATTGTACTATGTTCATCTTTCACTGTTGCAGTCATCACCTGTGGGAGGATTCCCAAAGATAAGGTAAAGGGTGGAAGAATAGGTAGAATACTAGGTATGGGTCAGGAGGCCCTGCAGAATTGCAGAGGCAAACCCAGACCTAGACTTAGAAAAAAGGTAGGTGGCAATGCTTAGCAAAGGTATGGACAGAGGTCCAGGTGGCCTCTTCCAATGTCCCTGGTAGGTACTCCACGGAGAAGGCAGTGGAAGTGGAGCTTGCCCTAGTGGAGTGGGTATTGATTGACATAGGGATGGGTTTCCCAAGCAGTCTGTAGCAAAATTGGATGCAGTGTGAAATCCATATGGAAATGGCTTGTTTGGAGATGGGCTTCCCCTCTGCCCCTGGGGCAAAGCTTACAAGAAGCTTGACAGTTTTTCTGAATGGTTTAGTGCAGCCCAGATCGTATACGAGTTGTCTGTGCATGTCTAGCGAGTCTAGAATTCTTTCCCCCTTGTTTTGAGGGTTGGAAAAGGTGGGAAAGTGTATGGCCTGGTTAAGGGTCACATCAGATATCACCTTGGGCATAAAGGAGGGATTAGTCCTCAGGGAGGCTGCATGGAAAATTATGAAGAGCGACAGCCATGAGAGCTTGAAGTTCTGAGACCTTTCTGGCTGAGGTAATGGCTAGTAGGAAGGCAGTCTTCCAGGAGAGGTATTTCAATTCTGTTGAAGGAGCAGGTTCGAAAGGAGGTTAAGGTTAGTTTCTCTAACACACAGTTCAGGTCCCAAGGTGGAGTAGGTGGTCTTCTGGGAGGCCTGATATTAGAAGCCCCTCTGGGGAATTGCTCAATAAAAGGGTGAGAGAAGGGGGGTGGGTCTGAATCATAATGGGCAGAGATGGCACAGGCATGGATTTTAATAGAGAAGGAGAGGCCACTATTGAGCAACTCTGCTAAGTAATCCAGGATGAGAGGGATGGAAGGTTGGGAGGTACTGCCCCCTTTTGATAGTTTCCAGGAGCAGAATCCTTTCCATTTTCTTGCACAATATTTTCTTTTGCTGGGCCTTCTGGCCTCTGATTATGTCCAGGACCCGTTTGCTTTATAGTGACTTCTCGTTGGTTTTTAACATACGAGCCATGCTGAAAGTTTGAGTCTGTAGGTCTGGGTGCAGTACCTTCCCCCCTCTCCTGGGTCAGCAGGTCTGACCTTAGGGGAAGCAGCTTTGGGGAGCTGTAAAGTCAGACTGTGTACTAAGGGGTGTCAATGCTGTCTGGGCCAATCTGGACTGATGAGGAAGGCCTTTGGTCTCTCATTTTGATCAGAACCTTGGGAATAAGGGGCAGAGGAGGGTATGCGTACAAAAAGAGGGAGCTCCAGGGGAAGGTCAAGGCATCCACCTTCCATGCTCAGAGGTGATACTCCCTGGTACAAAACTTGTGCAGCTGGTGGTTGAAGTGCGAGGCAAAGAGGTCCACCTCTGGGGTCCCCCACTCCTGGGTGATTTGCCGAAAGAGTTCTCCATGGAGCCGCTATTCGTGGGGGTCTAGTAAGTTTCTGCTTAGGTTGTCTGCTATTGTGATGCTGATCCCTGGTAAGTATTGGGCAATCAGGAGTAGCCTTATGGAGGTGGCTGTAAGCCACAAACACGTGGCTAACCTGCACAGGGGACAAGATTGGCTGCCCCCCTGGTTGTTGATGTACCACATTACTGTGGTGTCTGTTTTTATAAGGACCCCTGGCCCAAGATGGGGTTGGAAGAAAGTTAAAAAGCATCTTGCACTGCCATCATTTCCTTCTGGTTGATGTGCAAGTGAAGTTGCTGGGCATTCCAAAGGCCTTGGGTACACCTGCCTGCTAGATGAGCGCCCCAAGCTATGGCTGAGGTGTCGGTGGTGATGGTCTGGCTGGAAGGGCGAAGGATGAAGGGAAGACCCTTGTTCATGGCACAAGGTTCTGACCACCAGAGAAATTTGTCTCTTATGCAAGGAATCAGTGGGAGAATGGTCTCGAGGGACATAGTGCTGACACCAAAGGTTATGTACCACTGAAACTTTCTCATGTGAAGCCTGGCGAGAGGGATGAGAAGGATGCAAGATGCCATGTATCCCAGGGCTTGCGGGAACTTACTCACAGTGAGGTGACTTCTGGAAGCCAGCTGGGTGAAGTAGAAAGGTAGGAAGCTCTACTCTTCTGGGGATAGGAAGGCCATTAGGGTTGCTGTGTCTAGCACAGCTCCCAGGAAAACAATTTTCCTGGTGCAGTTTTGCTTTGATTTTTCTCACTGATGGTGAACCCTGGGGAAGTTAGGAGTTCTCAGAGAAGATCCTGGAGCACCTTTTCTTTGCTGTTTGCCTGAATGAGGGAGTCGCATCCAGGTAAGGGTAAATCTGTACATTTCTGTCTGGAGAATGCAACAGCTGGGGCGAAGCATTTGAACACTCTGGGAGCAGTAGATAAGCCAAAGGGCAGTGCAGAGAACTGAAAATGCCGATAGCTTGCTCTGAAGCACAGGAATTTTCTTCGATTCCTGGATGGGGATGTGAAGGTAGGCATCTTTAGGTCTAGTGTCACCAACTAGGCATTGTGTGTGAGCATAGGCAGGAACTGCTGCAAGGTTAGCATTTTGAATCTGGGTACCACCAATGAAGTGTTCAGTTTGGTTAGATCCAGGATGGGGTGCCAAGTGCCCTCTTTTCTGGGAATAAGGAATAGTCTGGAGTAAAAACCTTTTCCTGTTTGATCCAGAGGGACAGGTACTACTGCCCCCATATTAGTGTTACCTGTTTTAATGCCTCTGCCCACTGGTTTGGGGGAGAGGTCTGGGTACCCTCTTGGAATTGAGAATTCACTGAAGGAGAATTGGTTTCCCTGAGGAATATTTTTTTTTTAATACCCATTGGTCCTTGGTTATAGAGATCCAATTGCCCTTTAACAGGATGAGCCTTCCTCATAGTTTTAGATGAATGAAAGGAGGGCAGAGGGAGAATCTTTGCAAGTGTTTACCATAGAAGCTTAGCTTAGAACTCCCTGCCTTAGAGGGAGAAGTGGTCCATTGTTTGCTTTTTTGCTGGCCATGGGATAGGGGCCAGGATCTCCTGTCACTGCAGGGCTTACTTTGGCCCTGTCTTCTGGGTGGAGGGAAGGCCCAGTGCTTAGAGGGGAAGTTTCTGCTGAATCTGGGCGGTTGAACTTGAAAGAAATTTTACTGTGCATATATTTTGCTTTGTCTTCCATCTTTTTAAGCACCTCTTCTACTTTTTCCCCAAACAGGCGTTCCTTATCTAGGGGTGCATCAATAAGTTTAGACTTAACATGATCAGGTAGAGGTTGTTCCTTCAGCCATAATGGAGCCCGTCACTGCTGCCCTACTAGCGGCTTCTATGGAGGCATATAAACATTGCAATGAGTGCTTCACCACTTCACTAGCAGAGTGAAGTAATTCTGCCAGCTCTTTTGAGCTGGCACTGTCAGGAGAGGTAGAAATCTTCAGCTTTATTTGTTCCAAAGTGTGTTAACACATGGAACTGACAATTGAGTGCTCTGATAGCCAAGGCTGTAGAGCTGTATAATTTATTACCCCTTCTGTCCAGAGCTCTGGAGTCTGTCAGAAGAGGATTCTTGGCAGAACTAGTCTTAGCTCCTTTGGGTCCCTGTGTAAGGACCTCAGGGTCTGCAGCAGGGTTCCTGTACAGGTATTTGTGAGAATACAGTACTCTAGCACCAGTCAGATTTAGCTGGAGCAGGAGGCAGGGTATTGGGGCTAAACTGGATTCAAGGAAAACATCCATCACTTCTAGAATAGGAGGGATGGGCCAGGGGTCTTTGCTGGGACAGGTCCAGAAAATCCAAGTTGTTTCTTTGATTGTAGACAGTCCTGAGATTCCCATTGAAAATGTTCCCCGAGGGAATGGAGTTTTTCCCCTAAAGAAAGGTCCTCTGGAGGGAGGCAGAGGGGATGGATTCCTCTGCATCTGAATCCTCAAACAGTTTTGTGGTGGGGGCTCCAGTATCTCAGATAAGGGAGATGAGATCCTCCATTTTAAGCATTTGAGCTTGGGGTGGGGGAGTAGTAGCAAGATGGTGGCTAAAAGCAAATTTCCTAAGAGTGGCCTGGCTTTGAGGCCCGAGAGAATCCGGTCTGAGAAACAGTAGTCGGAAGAGGAGACATCAGTTTGTCTAGAATTGGTAGTGCGAATGGCCTTCTCGGAGGCCAGTGCCTGCACCGTGGCTCAGTACCCAAATAAGGCAGAGACAGCCAAAGACTCTGAAGACTAAGTGGCTTTCTGCCGAATACCGGACTCCGAAAGGGTCTCTGCAGAGGCATGTGTAAAAAGCGAGTCGTGCATCAGGGGCTGTAAAAGCGCCTTGCTGAATTCCAGAGAGCTGATGACTTGCTTAGCAGTAGCATCATCGGAAGGCTTAGCCTTATGTGGCCTATAATTACTTTTTGGAATATTGGCAGATTGTTGAATGATGGATGCCATATCAGAATTCGAAGACTGAATACAAAATTGTCTACAGTGAATGGTTCTTGCAATAAAGAGGGCACAGAACCGCCAATGAGGGACGTCATGGTCTGGGCCTAAACAAGTGATGCAGTAGGAATGAAAGTCTCGGTGTGGAATCTGCTTTCCACAGGTGAGACTATTGTTAACTTTTTCGGACATCTGTTAGAGCAAGAAAAAAGGGTCCCCAACGGGGTACTTGGCTTTAAAAGTTTTTGGCTGAAATTCGACTTCTGGTAGCGACAGACCGGCACTCATGCAAACTGCTTCTGCTATGGGCTCCACGGCAAGAAAGACTGCTGTAATTTCGGCTGCCTTGTTTTATAGTACTGATGACCTAAGAGACTACAGGCGACAGCAGCCGGCACACAAACATCGACTCTGGTATTCGGGCCGGCTGAGGGCTACCACAGCAGTGATAACCCCACAGGTGACTGCAAAAGTGAAACATGAAGATCAGCAAATATACACAAGGGTTAAACATCGACATTTTTCTGCCCTAAAAATGCTTCACAGTCCTTAAACACCAGTTCAAAGCTTTCATAAGCAGTACAAATTTACCACAGTTGCTCCCAAAAGTGCAAAATAAGCCCCAATCTAAAAAAATCAGCAGTCCCCGATAGGAATGTTATGGTATTTTTCTTAATATACAGTTTCGTAATGGGAAGATATCACTGTTAAAAATATTTTCTTAAAAGGGCAATAATTTCTTCATGAGAAGGTTCAGCCATGGGGGCTTGCCTGACAGAAATTGAGCTTGAAGTCAGTTGCTACTCCTGTGAAGCGTCAGAGCTGCTTCTCAAGGCAGCAATAAATTACTGAAGTTTTTCTATACAGACTGGCAATTTCCCTCAAAGGGAGGGAGAGCCAGGTCTGTGTGAAGCAAGTCAATTGTTGCATCCCAGGCAATATACAATCATAGCAAAAAAGGGTACTACAGCAGTGAGAATCATGCAGATTCTTCAGGAACTGGAATAGAAAACTTCATCTCTACCAAATTCCACAAGCAAATAGTGAAAAAATACCCAGAACCATGCGATAAACTATGATCATAGTTTCATTTAAAAAAAGGATCACGTTCAGGTCTCCAATCATAACTGGCTTATTGCATGTTCGAAAAAAACATTCCAAGAAATTCACCTCAAAAGCAAAACTTCTGCATCCGTCAACACATGCTTGTTATAACTAACCAGAGACCTGACAATTTTTTAGTGCATGAAGCTTTACATATTCTATGTACTAACAGTTACAGAAAAAGTATAGCAGCATAGTTTCTTTTACCAGCTCTGAAAGCTAAAATCAGAAAGTAGCATACCTCAGCTTCTTTGCTAAAGAATTCTGGCCAAATCCAAACACAAAATGGACAGGACAAAGAATCAAGCCAGGGACATTTAAATACTTCTAATCACTTAAATAGAAAACTTATTGCATTAATATTCACTTTAGGAATATGTTAAGTTCTCACTGACTGCAATCCTCTGATTTACCAGAAAATTATGGACAGCACAAACACGAGAAACTCAAGGACAATTGAAAAGCACTGATAGGCAGAAATTAAATCGAACTTATGACAGTGATCTTTGCAAGCCAGCTTTGCCAACTTTTAGCCTTTAATGCAAGAACAGATCATAAGTGTTCATGGAAAGTGCATAAGGAAGCATCACCCTAAGCTCTGCTATGATCAAGTTTTAAATTAAGGGAGTATATATAGTACAGTGATCAGAAAGTCTATACATTAATCTACTCAGCTGGGCCAGTTCGCCCATACATGTAAAGCAGAGCTCCTCTTTGGCCCTCTTCAAAAGGAACCTTGATGATTGGATGGGAGATGGGAAATTCACCTTCGGGATCACATCAGTTACCTTGCTAGACAGGGGTCCAGGGAAGTAAATAGTGTGGGAAGAAATAGCCAGAGAATTGTTATGGCTAGGCTTGTATAGGCCCTAGGGCCAATAGCCTAGTACCACCCTATGAACCTATAATAAAAAATATGCACATCTGGTGAAATTGGTCTGCTTAATTTTACCAGCTCAGTATTCAAGTCAAATGGTGTTCTACATGCATTAACCACACCCAGATGTCTGTAGTTTCCAATACTCCAAATCTATGAAATAGTCAAAACTCAAATGTAAACATTCACTCTGAACACAGATGTAATGGAATAGTGTGCAACAATGGTTTTAGGTCACTGAAAAGAATCAGTGGCCAGGATACTACATCGAAGCTGGCAGATGCCAGTGTATTCACCACATCAGATGCTTCAACTTGGTTTGAAGAGATGCCCCTAGAAAAATATAATCAAAAGCTAACTGCTTTCATTACTCCAACTAGAAGGCTTTGCTATTTGGTATAACCTCATCTCCACATTGATCACCTCATGGTGAAACCTAATTTGTTGAAAAGGACATGCTGTTTTAGCCATCACAGATGAGCTAGTGTTTGATCTAGACAAGCATGACATGAGATTGGAAGCAGCACTCCAAGCAGTTAAAAACTTGTATAAATCTGAAGACAAATGCAAAGTCAGATCCAATACTTCAGTCACAGCGTAAGTGCTAGTGGAATCTAACCCAACTACAGCAAGGTCAAAGGCACAATGGTCCCAAAATGTCCAACATGTGTAACATGGGTATGTCAGGCCAAAGGCATGACAGATTTCTTGGGCAAGTTTGTACCAGATCTGTCCCGAGTGGTACATCCATGACAGATTAAAAGACACTGGACTTTAAGGAATGTGCAAATCCAATCTCCTCAGCAAACTTAAATGCTGAAATCTACTCCACTGCTCTTCTACTATAAAGCTATCAAACCTACAGTTACGATGGTGATACAAGACCTGATGGCCTAGATGCCACTTTCAGAAAGACAAGTTTATGACCCACTGTCTATTGCTCCAGAGTTGAGCACAAAGTTTTCACAAACAGAAACAGTGCCTCGTAAGAGTGAGCATATGAAGTCCAAGATACCTGTTGGGGCTACAGCATTTCCAACTAGTAATACTAATTTTTCAGACTTGGACAAAACTCCCCACATGCCAAAATGAAAGTTATGTACTCATAACAGATTCATGCTCAGTCTCCATCTGCTTCAAACTATTAAACTTCGGATCAGACAGTGGCCAATTCAGAAGTTTTTAGCCCACTTGGCTCTACCTCCCTTACCCATAACTCCTCATTCCTCCCATCAACCCCCCCCCCCCCCATGTTTGTACCACGAGACAAACCTAATGATATAACTGAAAATATCTTCCACATCAAGGGGAAAGCAACACTTCAAAAAGTGCAGCAACCAACCCCCAATGTGCGATCACAAGAGAAAGAAAAACATTAAAGTAGATGGCAGGAGGACAGGGTGGTTGAACCAAACAGAAAAACACAGATCTCTCATTATGGCGAGTCCTTAACTTCCTTATCCAATGCTGTCTGCCCCATCTGGCTTCAACCTGTGGGACAGCCCCTAGCCACAAACCTTCCTCGGGAAGAACTAAGGATATTCCTTAACACAGTGGAGTCACAAAGCCCTGGATCTAGATAGGACGTCCAGCTTGAAGTGCGACAAGTGTGTGGTGACCCAATCAAGTGACAGCAGCATACATATTACCCACAGGAACTCTAGAAAAGGAAAGCTGTAGAAGTAGCCAAAATCCTTGCTAAATGACCTTGAGGCTTGTGTACAAGGGTTTTACTTCAAGGATTATGCAAACAAAATACAGTCTTGATAGCTACTTGGATAAAAATCACTTCAGGCAGTTGAGCCCAGCCTGGATCTTGAAAAGGGGAGAGAGAGCTGACATGACTTCCTGAAAGATTTGGTATGGTCAAGATAGAATCTCAACTGCCTGTGTACATCCAATGAAAAAGGTATTCACCTTTTTGGCAAAACTGGGACAAACATGGAGATAAATGGCTGTTAAGATTATTCACAGAAAACTACCTTGGGTGGAAAGGAATGGTTGGTTTAAAGAGAAACCCTGTATTTGTGAACCACCAACTAAAGGTAGGTGAAGAATCAAGCAACTAACTCAAATCTTTCTTGAAGAAAGATTCCAAGTCAAAAGCTTCAAGTACAAAGATGAAAGTTCAAAATGAGGACCAGAAAAATAAAGAGCAGATTCTCAGAGGGACCGGATCTCAATGGGGGATGAAGGAAAGCAACTGAGAAAACCCTTGGAAATCCTGAGTGAAGCCAATTGCACAATATTCCTTCCAACGTTAGAATTAGAAATGGCCACTACTGTACTTTGATTCAGGTTCCAGCTTTACTATCAAACTGTTAGAAAATCCAAGAGACTCCAAAGGGGTAGAAAAAGGGTAGAGACCCAGAGCCTCTGCCTGCAAAACAAACCGTTTCCACTTACTGGTACATACTTTTCTAGTAGATTTCTTGAGGGGGAAGACATATGAACAATCTTGTGAAAACCTGGGATTCCCGGCTATAAATGGAACTGGAAGAGCAGTGTAGTCAAATTAATGGGCTGAATAATGGGGGAATCCAAACCTGCTGTATGAGAAATGGGATCCAGTACCCAAGGAGGGTATTTCAGAAAAGACCAAAAGGAAAACACTTGACTAGTCCAAAAGGGGGTGATTAGGATCACTGTGGCTCTGCAGCGAGCTTCTTGTAGAATCTATCAAAGAAAAGAGGGCAAGCTCAAGTCCCAGGGGCTAATTAAGCAACAGTGTGTCCCTGGATGACTGACCCAGAGAGGGAACAATGGTAACTACTGCACTTTGCATTAGAGGAGGATGTGAAGAATCAGAGCTGCCATTGTCTGATTTAGGGACTACTCATGAGGCAAGAAAATACTCTTGCTGAGGCTCGTCTGCCACAATGTTGAAATTACCAGGGATATGACTTGCTACCAGAAACTGTTGAAAGATCGCTCACTGCCAAACTCTCATGGCCTCTTGATCAAGGCTAAGAACATGTGCCCCTTTGAGATACCAAACAGTGTTGGTCTATACTGCAATCACACCTCTGGGAAGGGGGTCCTGAAAAGCCTGCAACACCAGGACTGCTCGCATCTCCAAAATACTGATGTGATTGTAGGTCTCTGTCTCTGTAGAACACCAGGACCTTTGAATAGTCCTCCCTTCAAAATGGCCCACACCCCAGAAGGGAGGCATCTGTGGTGACAGTGGCCAACTGAGAAGAAATTACAGTTTCCCTTACCAAGGGACACTGCAACTACCACTGAATATGTCCACAGCACACCTTTAACCATATAGGGAAATACAAAGGATTAATCAGGAAGATCACCAAACAGCCAGAGTCCATTATAAGGCTCTCAAGCAATATCTGGCTAAGGGAACCAGTCCTATTTATGCTATTATAGGACCCAGAAGTTTAAGTGTGGGAGCCGGTGGTTTGGGAGTTATATGCACAGACATGGCATGAGCCTGAAGGCTAAGAACTTGAGTTTGGCAATTTGATGGATTATGTCTAAAGGACATCCTGTGAACTCTAGGACATATACAGGCTGAAGGCTTCATTTTGGATAGTTGACTAATGCCCAAGTTGTCGCATAGCTGGAATAAGTTGTCCCTGGTCAAGATCAAAGTAGTCTTGGGGGGGGGGGGGGCGCAATGAGAAGCCAATCGTAGCAGTGTGGAAAGACCTGAAATCCCTGCAGCTGGAGCCAGGCCACTACCATGCACTTGGAACACACCCGGGTGTTGTGGAGAGACCAAATGACAGGGCTCTGAATTGGTAACTGGCTCCCAACCAGAAGCAAAGAAAACTCCGGGAACCATCTTGATACGATGGTAAATGTCCTTGAGGTTTAATAAGCACAAACAATCATTCTTCAAACAGGCAAGATGGACTGAACTGTGACCATTTGGAACTTGGTCTTTTTAACTGGTCTGAGTTCCTGTGTTTCTTTTTGGAACTAAGAACATGGAATAGACCTGGTATCTCATCTGGTCTGGTGGAACCTCCTAAATGACTCCATTTGTGAGCAGCTTTTGAATCTCTGCTGCTGTGTAAAGGCTGATTGGGTGGAATATCGGAGACACTGAGCAACAGTCTGGAACATCTGAAAAGGGAATGTAATAACCTCTAGATATGACTTTCGACACCCAGGCATCAGAGGTGATAGCTTCTCAAGCTTTTGGGTGGACAGCAAGATAGCAGACTCCCTCCAAAGAGCAGCCAGGCAACATTTCAGAACTGCTGGAAGGGCCTGCCGGAAAAAGCCCTGCAGAAAGCCCAGATTGAGGACTGCCTCTGCTCCACAGGCAGGATCTGTTAGGATTCTCCCACCCTCAGGAGGAACCTTCCAGAGGAGCATCCTGGGAAGAGAACTGTGACTTCCTGAAAGACAGTTAACCCCTTTTATTCTTAGAAAAGGTTTGCTAGGGATAGAAAAGTTCACTCGGATACAAAACACTGATGCAAGACACTTTTCCCATCTTGTTTGCTCCTAATCAGTGTCTCCTTAACCTCATGCCCAAACAGAGAACCATTGACTGCTGTACCCTTACTCCAATAAAGGTCTGACTTTGGAAAGGGCGAGAACTTTACCAGACTTTCTAGGGATGTGCTCTACTGTGTCAGGCTCCTTCCACACCCTCTGGGATACAAAATATATAAACGTATCCTTATGGGGAACCACCCAAGGTAAAGATGGGCCTATGTCAAAAGCCTCCAGAAATGCAAACTCCTCCAGAGAGGCAGCTTCAGCAGTCCAGCCTCCACACTGGCAAAGCAACTCCAATAAATCACCAAAGAAGTCATCGTGCAGGGACTTAGAACCCTATCCTTCCTCGATGTCCGTATCCTTCGTCAGGGAATCCAAGTGCTTCCTCTTGTCTATACCCCTCCCTGAAACCTCCCACTCAAACTCCCATGAAAACCGAATGGGGGGCCACCTGGAGAACTCTGACCCTTCTCTCTAAGAAAGAACATCTTCTCAACAAAGACTGAAGCAGACCACTGATTCAAGTGCCCTGGAAACGCATGGTACCAAAGACAGCTCTGATCTAGAGGGAACTGCACCTAGACCGGTCATTGAGATTGGAGCAGAGCTGTCCAAAGCTGAAGCTACAAGAGGAAAAGACTATCCTAAAGCAGGAATCTACCTCAACCTGGAAACCAAGCTTCAACAGGATGACTCCAAGGTGTTAACTCAGCCAACCCAGAGAACCTTGGATCCAAACAGGCCGAGGGAGGAAACCCGAAGTATGGAGCAGTGTGTCCTGGCACCAGACCCAGATCAGAGGAGATAAGGCCTAATTGTATCTGCCTACAAAAAGGACTTCCATCAGCTGCTCTAGATCAGTAGTTCTGATGCTGCCCACTGACCTAGATCAGTAGTTTTGATGCTGCCCACTGACCTCCACAACTGGAAAGCCACAGAGGATGGTTTGGATGGTCTATGAGAAGACGATCCGGCATGATTTATCCGAGCTGGAGAGGTCTGGAACCAGGAAGGAGATTAGGAAGACTGCAGAGACCAAAGAGAAAGTCTTGGGGGGAGGCCACCCTACCTGAAGGAGCCCTCATACTAGGAAGGGGCTTGGAACACACTGAACCAATGATGCAATCTTGCCTGATTTAGGTGTTGAAGGTGATCTCAGAGGAGAAGCAGATGTCAATGCCAGAGAAGCCAAAAATGTGTGTGGGAGGGGGGGCATTAAGATCTGGCAAACCCAAGGAAGCAGGTCCAGAGATGGAGGGGTGGGAAGGGAAAAAGACAAAACTTACTTAACACTACTAGACAACACTAACTGCTTACAGAGGTAAGGAAAGAAAAAATCGTGCCAAGAGATATTGCGCTAACTTTAAGAAAAAAATAAAGTGAAGCCAAAGACCAAACTGTAGAGACAAATGGCAGCAAACTAGATCTGGAGATTGATGGAGGAATGAGGAGTGATGGGTAAGGGAGACTGAGCCAAGTGAGCTAGACTTCTGAATTGGTCAGTGTCTTATCTGAAATAAAACAGGTTGAAACCAGATGGGGCAGACAGATTTATTATAAATTTCAGAAGATAAAGTACAGTTATGTAAGCTAGCTTACCATAGTAGTAGGTGTGCCACTGATCATGGCTGCAGTAGCCTAAGCTATATGGGTGCAGTATCACAGCCTACAAATATTGGAAGGTGGAAGAGTCCTGGAGAAGGGTCCTAGCAAAACACGATCAAGGCCTAGAGAAAGCATCAAGCTCAAAGATTTGTAAATGTGTAGGAGGAGCAAGTTGCTACTTCTAGAATAAAATCCAGCCATTTCCAAAAAGCCAAAGATGAAGCCAAGGCCCTAGCACAGTCTGAGATAACCCTGCCTGGAAGAGTTTGATTGTGGCGAGTATAATAAAATGCAATACCCTTAGTCTACTTAGACAGGTTGTCACTTACCTTCACAAGAAATTAACTGATCTGAAGACCTAAAAGATTTAGTTCTGTCAAGATAGTACCAGAGTTGTCTGTGGATATCCAAGGAATGGAGTACCCTTTCGTCCTCATTTTTAGGTTCAGGAAATAGTTTTGCTTAAACACACCATTTCAGGCATTAAAGGATTAGACACACCATTTCAGGCATTAAAGGATTAGTTCTCAAAGAAACCCTGTCCCTGTGGGAAATAAGGTAAGTTTCACTCACCATAAGATGCTTGTAACTATGCAAAGGTCAAAGCAATTAGCAAAACTGTTTGATGTTAAGAACCTCAAGTTAGCCAGGTTAGCTGGTTCAAATGACACCAAGTGTTGGCTAACACAAAATTAAGATTTCAAGCAGGGGCCACCAGTTCATGGAAGCATTATGTGAAACACCTTTCAATGCATTATGTTGAAATGTTTTTGAAAGAGGATCCATGGGCAGACATGCTGAAAAGGCAGATAAATGAACTTTGATAGAGTAAGAAAGGTCACAGGATAGTAACTCAAACACTGTAAAGCCAGATAACTAGCCCTGAATGGGTGCTGTTACGAGTTGGCACCAATAAGAAAGTCTTGTCCATCTGCTAATAAGTAATTTTCTATTAGCAGGCTTTTTTGCCTCCATTAGCACATCTTCAGTGAACAGGTGCCCAAAAGACATTAAGAACCTACCATCCAAGCAGGCAAGTGAAGTTGACTTATAATGGGATGCATCAAACACCCCCATTCTTGTGCGAGTAAATCCCGTCTGTGCGGAAGCTTGGAAATGGCCCAGGGAAACCATTAAAAGAAGCTCCGTAGTTGCCTGGACCAGAACTGCGGCACCATAATCTTGGGAGGTTCCTTCTGAATCCTCCTGGATCTTAGTAGAAAGGGTAGAAAAGGAAACAGGACATTCCTGTAAAAAGTATCAGTCTTCCAAGCTTTCTTGCATGGAAATCCTGGAGCAGAATCATGTCTTAAAGACTCAGGACTCGTTTGCCTCCTCTCTGAACAAACTCCCCACAGATGGATCAAATCTTGGAAGACACCCTAATCTGGTTTCTTAGTGACTGTTTGCCCCTGTACTGCTCAGCTCGTCTTCCACACAATTTTGCTCTAACAGAATGTAAGATGCCTGTACAGTGATGCTGTGCAGCTATACCCTAAGCTAACATGGTTAGTCAGCAGACAGGGCATGACCTAGGTTCCCCTTGCTTGTTGATGTTACCATGACTATGGTACTGTATCAACTTGGACATCCTGGGGACCAAAGATAACAGAGTTGAGGGACTTGATTGGGGCAGGCATTTATGTGCCCGCATCTATCTTTGGTATCCCATACAATGCACATTTATCCTTCCTAAAACTGCTCTCCAAGCAAAGTCCAAAGCATCTGTGGTGACTCGCTGTTTTGGAAGAGAGTGGGGAACTAAGGCCTGGATTTAGGGATATGTTGTCTTAAAGTAATTCCCCTTTTGACGAGTCAAAGCAGTGGAATCTGAGAAGACAAGGGGCACTGGTGCTGGGACCAAAAACTTCAGAAACCATTTCTCATATAGTCTTGCCAGGGGATATGAAAAATCAGAAGACAGCAGTCAAACAAGATATTTATTCCCCTTGCAGTAACTGAAATTTTAGTGGAAAACCCTAGAAATATAGATATAGATCTACTGTTTCTGTGCAAGAAAAGCTCTGACCTGTGGTGTCTAGTTTGACATCCAAGCAATCCTGTGAGGAGCCACAACAGACAAACATCTTGGAATACCAGTTTGTGCAAAAGGTCTCACCCTAGAGAGATTCCGGACTTTAGAGAGACTGCAAAGATGAGAAAGTCATCTAAATATTGATGAACATTGATACCCTTTAGCCTTAAAACTGGAGCTAAACAATGAACACTCTTGGGGCAGTGGATAGTCCAAAGGGTAAAGGCAAAGAACTGAATGTGATCCAGTCACAAAACCTTAAATTCCTTAAATCTGGATTAATAGGAATGTGATGGGCATCTTTTAAATCTCAAGTTACAAGGAAACTTACTTGAATGAGGAAGCAGTTACAGGTTGTAAAGTGACATTTTGAATTTGGACACAAATCACACAGGTTTAAGATGGATTCAAAACTGGTTTCTATGCATTTTTTCTCTGGTAATGAAAAGCATCCTTGAATAAAACCACTTTCCCAACTGGGGAGGAGGAGTAGGTGCCATCACTCCCTGGGACAGCATGCGATGGACAGGTGGAGAAGGTCTGGTGCGGAGATGAATAAACCCTGGAAAGGAGGAATTTCCTCCCACTGCCATCTGTAACATTGATGATGGATCTTCAGAACCCACTTGTCTGAGTGAAATATGGAGATTCAGACTTTCTGGAAGAAAAAAGGAGCTGACAGGGTGGGAAGGAGGAACAAAGTCTCTTAACCATTCTGACTTATTGGACCGTCTTTGGGAGATACTAGAATTCTTGGAACCCCCTTTCCCATTTCTTAAATGCTTACTAACCTGCATATTGAGACAATCTTGTTTACCAAACTGGATGAGTTGGAGAATCCCTTGGAAAGCTTGGAAAAGGATGGTTGAAAATCTTAGATTCTCTATCACCTTACCTCTTCCATCACATTTTTTGATCACCTCTGCAGCACAGAGGCCAAAAAAAAAGAAGTTATGAACTCGCCATAATGTTCCATCTGAGTAGGTAAACTTCATTTGTCAGCAACCTGTGGGTATCGGATCCATATCGGATCAGAGCCGGCAGCTTCAAACAGCTAAGATCCAAGCTCCTCCCCCTTGCCCATAATCCCCTGCTATCCCTTCCCGACCTCAGATCAAGTTTGCTTAGTAACACAGAGCATTACAACACAAAGGATCACCTGCACATCCTAACCTAGAGTTATCCGGAAACTAAGGGCAAGGAATCCTTTTAGTACACACTATAGGTTAGGGGGATGGAGGGGGGGATCTGTTGCTGACAAATGAAGTTTACCTACTCAGATGGAATGTTATGGTGAGTACATAACTTTTTTATCTGAAGTAGTTAACTTCATTTGTCCATGAACCTGTGGGACAGAGTCCCCAGCTACCCAATCCTTGGGAGGTACTCATGGAAGGATATTCCAGAGAACTGCAGAGCCGAAGGATGCTCTCCCTCTGGAAATTATATCCAACTTGTAATGGTTAATGAACGTATGAGATGATGCCCAAGTGGCTGCTGAACAAATGTCATCCAATGACACTCTGAACCAAAAGGCAGCAGAGGTAGAAATCGATAGAGTAGAGTGGGCGTGGACTCCTTCGGGTTCAGGTCGGCCAGAACTCTTATATGCAAGTATACACTGGGAGATCCATCTGGACAATGTAACTTTTGATACTGGTTTTCCCAAAGAAGGTTTAGCAAAGGATACAAAGAGTTGTTCAGATTTCCTGTGGTCAACGGTCCTGTGCAAGTAGAACCTCAATTGCCTGTGTACGTCCAGAGAATGTAACTTGTATTCACCCTTGTTCTGATAATTTGGAAAGAATACTGGTAAATTAATAGATTGATTGATATTGGGCTCCGAAGCAACTTTGGTCAAAAAGGAGGGATTGGTCCAGAGAGAAACTATCTTTATGGAAAACTAAGTATGGTGGTTTGGCGCAAAGGGCTTGAAGCTTCGAAACCCTTCTGGCCGAAGTGATGGCAATAAGAAAAGCAGTCTTCCAAGATAAGTATTTTTAGATCCACCGAAGCTGCAGGCTCAAAGGGAGGAGCTGTCAGACTGGAGAACAAGAGTTAAATCCCATGGAGGAGCTGTATCTTTAACAGGAGGCTTCAAGAGGAAAGTGCCTTTTAAGAAGGTCTTGCATAATTTGAAAGAGGTCAAGGGACCAAGATCACTTCCCACATGATAGTGGGAGATTGCGGCTAACTGGACTTTGACCATAGAAGAGCTAGCACCCTGGTCGAATAAGATTGACAAAAATTCTAGCACTGCTGGTAACGGAGCTGTAAGGGGTCTAAGTTTCTGTGCTCCGCCCAAATTGAAAAGCGTTTCCATTTGCTATTATAAACCTTTCTCGTAGAAGGCTTGTGAGCGGCTACTAGAATAGCCTTAACAAAGGACGAGATACCAGGAGTCCTAGCTATTACTGGAACTGGATCAACCAAGCTGTAAGCTTGAGGTGGTCCAGGTTCGGGGTTGTTAATCCTAGTGGGTGAGAGATCAGATCCGGAGTGGGATCTAGAATCCATGGGGGATTCACTAGATGAGACCACAGACATGGGAACCACGCTTGACGAGGCCAGAATGGGGTTATGAGGATCACTCTGCCCCCCAACAGACGGGCTTTCTGCAAGAATTTTAGCATTATGGGAAGAGGTGGATAAGCATAAAGTAGACCGGATGGCCAAACATGCACCAGAGCATCTCTGGGGGATTCCCCTGGTGGGGGAATTAGAGCGAAGTAGTCGCTGCACTTTGCGTTCAGAGACGCGAAGAGATCATAGCAAGGTTGACCCCACTTGAAGATTTGCTTCGCTACTCTCGGGTTCAGAGACCACTCATATGGTGAAAGGATGGTTCAACTCAGCCTGTCTGCCAAGATGTTCGACCGGCCCGGAATGTGCGTCGCTAGGAGAAAGCGGCTGGTGGAGATCGCCCATTCCCAAACTCTCATGGCCTCACGACAAAGTGGGTAGGATCTGGTTCCCCCTTGCTTGTTGATATACCAGACTACTGACATGTCTGTCTGAATTGCAATTGTTCCCAAGGGAAGAAGGGCTTGGAGTGCTTGCAACGCCAAAAGCACCGCTCTCATCTCTAGGACACTGATATACAACAAGGTCGCTGAATGGGTCCACGTGCCTTGGGCGGTTCTGCCCATACAGTGCCCCCCCCACCCAAGGCAAGAAGCATCCGTGGTTAGAGGAGGGGACAGAGAAAGGGTGCCCTTTCTGGAGGTCTGGGGACTGGAGCCACCAGAATAGGGCTTTCCTGCAAACCCTGCTGAGGGGGATGGGTGAACTCAGTGGATGTTGCAGGATGGACCATTGAACCTGCAAGATCCATTGTAGTACCCTCATGTTCAAGCACGCTAAGGGTAGCAGGTTGATTGTTGCCGCCATGGAACCTAGAGCCCTCAGGACCAATTCCGCTGGAGGAGCCAGGGAGTGTAGAAGGGCCAGCACGTGGAGCTTTAGTGTTCGAAGCCTGTCCGGATTTAAGAAGACTTGCAAAAGGTTTGTGTTTAATCTGAACCCAATGAAGTCCAAAATCTGAGTTGGTTGAAGAGAAGATTTTTTGATACTGATTGTGATTCCCAGTCGGGAGGCCAAGTGGAGGAAGTAATCTCTGGCTGAACACAGTAGATGCCTGGTGGGGGCGGTCAGAAGCCAGTCGCCCAGGTAGAGAGACCTGTATTCCCTTGAGTCTCAGGTGGGCCGCTACAACTGACAAGACTTTGAACACCCTGGGGGCTGTGGTGAGACCAAAGGGAAGGACCCTGAACTGGTAGTGGCTGGCTCCTAGCTGGAAGCGGAGAAACCTTTTGATCGCCTGTCCATCAAAATGTGGTAGTACGTATCCTTGAGGTCTATAGAGCACATGCAGTCGTTCTCCTGCAAAACTGGGAGAATGGATTGAATGGTGACCATCTGGAACTTTTCTTTGGCCAGTGACAGGTTTAGAAATGACAGGTCGAGGATTGGTCTCAAGTCCCCCATCTTTTTTGGCACCAAGAAGAACCTGGAGTAAAAGCCTGATCCGGATTGGTCTGGGGGGACGTGCTGGATTGCTCTTTTTTCTAGCAGCTGGAGTATTTCTGCGGCTGCTGCCTCCCTTTGATTGGGTGGAACATCGGGGAGGCTCCGGGGTTTGGGAGGGAGATTGAGAAAGGGAATCTTGTAACCTCTGAATATGATTCAAAGCACCCAGCGATCTGTTGTAATGGACTCCCAAACTGCTAGGTGCCTCGAGAAATGCCCCCCGACTGCCTCCAGAGTGGAGCAGTCAGGTAACCCTTCAGGGTTGCTGTGCGGGCCCATCAGAAAAGGGTTCTCTCGACCCGAAATTCTTCGGTCCCCCTCTGCCTCTGGGCTGGCGTCCACCCTGTCCTCCTCTGCCTCTGAAGGACAAGGGGTCCAGAGCAAAACGGGACTGTTGAGACTTCCGGAATCACATATTCTGTCCCTTTTGATTCCTAGAGAAGGACCTTTGGGGAGCAGAGAAGCGGACTCAAGACGTCTTCCTGTCTTTCTCACTCTGGACAAGCGTGTCATGTACGGTCTTGCTAAATAGCGAATAACCATCAAACGGGGCATTAGTGAAGGACGCCTTGAACGGTTCCGCAAAATCGCAATGGTAGAGCCAAGCATGCAGTCGTAAGACAATGCCCGCTTCGCTAGCTCTAGCGGCTCCTTCCGTAGCATGGGAGAGGAGCCGCATAGAGGTGTTCGCAATGGATTTGTGAGTGGCCATTCGGGTTGAGAATACTTTCTTATCCTTGGCCGACATGGACTCTGGGGGTGACCCAGCGTATTCTTTGATGAGATCCCACTGGAGTGGTATCACGTGTGCCATATAATTCAGCAACCTTACAGAGAAGGTAGCTGAAGTGAACATCGCTTCCCCAGGTGGTCCATCGTCTGAGACTCCTTGTCTGGAGGATGGATCGAGGAACTCTCCTGGGCTAGTTCCTTTCTGGTGGCGGCCGCCACCAACATGGCATCTACAGGAGCACCCTTGCTCCAACAGTCCTATCAGAAGGGGGGCCGAGAATTTTATCTGGTCTCTTTGGAATGGGCTCCAGTGTCCAACTCCTTCCATTCCCTGGTAGTAATCGGGTCTACCAGGGGATCGGCGGGAGGGGACACCCAAGAGGTAGATGGGCCTGCGTCAAATGCCTCCAGAAACAGACTCCTCAGAGGAAGGTTTTTGGGCTGACCACCCCCTCTAATTTGAAGCATTACCATGATGTCTCCGAAGGAGACGTCTTCGGGAGGTGACCTTGGGGAACCCTCCCCTTCCTCTAAGTCTGTGTCTTCTGTCAAGGACTCAGGTGAGTCCCAAGTGCCTCCTCTTGCACTTGCGTTTGAGGAACCACCTCGAGGGGGCTGTCCGAAGAGGCCTCACCAACCACATCCTGTTCCTCCAAGGGAACTATCTGGGACGTAGGTGCAGGCTGTCCCTGGGGCCGGGTGATGGAAGGTAGGCCCATCAGAGGGAGTGCAGGGTGGAACAATAGCAGGAGCCTGGGGCCTCGAATCCCTCGACAATACCCTCTCCATGACATTGAACGCCGAAGGAGAACTGTTCTCTCTGGGATCTGAGAGCAGTCCCCTCGGATCCGATGTGTGGATCGGAGCCGGCACCGAAGCAATATGATCTGAAGAGCCAGTATGCTCCGACCGGGATGGAGCCAAAGACACACCAACACCTCCAGATCTGAAGCTTAGCTCTCGCGGCTCAGAGAGCTCTGATCCGAAAACGGACCTGACAAACTCGAGGGTGCCGTCGGCGCCAAAGTACAAGGTACTATCAGCACAGACACTCCCCCAGCTCCCGTGCTACCAGGCTCTGAACCCTGGAAGTGGGTCGGAGAAGGAGCAATCAGGGCGAAAAAGGGGATCGAACTCAACCCGGGGGGGGGGGTCAGGAGCACTCCCATCTGCAGCTGGGCCTGGAGAAACCTATGCATCATCCGGTCCATATCTGCATCGGTCAAGCTATGGGTTGACCTAGAGGAAGCCACCGAGGTGGGCCGGGAGTGCCGCCTCGATGACCTCGAAGGCAGACTGGTCTCCTCCTCCTACGGTTCCGGGGAAAAACGGGGTGAATGGAGCCGGTAAGAAGGCCTGGAGGCCCTGGGAGAAGCTGCTTGCTTGGCCGGTGGGGCAGAGGAGGAAGACTTGGTCCACCGTTTGTGGTGCTTCTCTTTTCTCCTCTCCCTCCTAGCTTCCCTCTCCTCCTGGCCTGAGGTGGGAGGGTGAGTCCCGGCCAGGGGAGCAGGGAAGGAAGGTGGCACTGCCGCAGCAGGTGCCAGGGAGGGAGAGGAGGACAAAGTCGAGTCCAGGGGAAACAGTCCCGCCAGAATCAACTTCGACCTCCTGTCCCTCAAAGCCCTGGGGTTGAAGGCTGCACAAATGGTGCAGCCTGAGGAGAGGTGGTCAACCCCAAGGCAGATAAACACAGTGTGTGGCCATCTGCTGGGGACAGCTTATGGCCACACTCGGTGCATTTAGAAAATAAGGCTTTAGGGGCCTCAGACATGACTAGGGACAAAATTACACTGGGCCCAAAGACAGACATGCCTTCACACACACGGGGGGGAGGTAATTTAACTAAAATTAACTACAAAAACAGTTAACTGGAAACTAAGGAGCAACACAAATTTTTACTGCTATAATAGAAAAAGAAAGGATTTTTCTCACAAAAATGATCTACTCCCACGCATGGAACTCTTTCAGAGCTGCTGACTGAACCGCAGCAAACGAGATCTGAGGTCAGGAAGGGATAGCAGGGGATTATGGGCAAGGGGGAGGAGCTTGGAGCTCGGATCTTAGCTGTTTGAAGCTACCGGCTCGGATCCGATATGGATCCGATACCCACAGGTTAATGGACAAATGAAGTTAACTACTTCAGATCAATCTCTATCCAAAGGAGAATTTAAAATCTCATTACCCGAGAGGTTCCGAGAACCCAGCCATGCAAACATCCTCAAAATACCAGTGGCCAAGGCCCTGGATTTGTATCAGCCAAGTCACACACTGCATAAAATTAGTGACTTGAATTTAAATCTGATTTTTCTCACAAGAAATTGTAGATAAAGCATTCCTCATACTTTTAGAATTAGTCAGACCAAACCTTAACATATGAACATGACTATTCAAAATTCTGAATAGTTGCAGAAGCATATACTTTTCCTTCATAATTATCCCACCATTACAGACAATAACACTGGAATTAGCCAAGTGCTTAGCTGACTGATCACTTTTGGGAAGAGTACACAAGGCGGCAAGACTGTGGGATTTTATACATTGTCTGCCTTTTTAGGGGCAGCTGTCAGGAAAGTTGCAGGCAGTAACATCCTCGAAAACAGAGGAATGGAGAATAGGTGTGAGCTTTGGAAAATAACAGCCGGTAGTATTTTCTTGAGGGAATAAAGTCTGTGTTCCCCATTGAAAACAATGACAGAAAGAGCGAGACCCCCCCCCTCCCCCCACCATGAGCCAGGATCAGAAAGCTGAGAAAATCTATATTAGATCCTACAACCTCCTATCCAGATTCAGAAACTTGAATCTCTTCAGAAAGGAGGTATCCCTTCATATTAGATTACTTTACAATAACAGCCTGAATTAACCAAGCCAGATCTGGTAAACTACTCTTCACCATAGAAATTTGAGTAGTTGCATAATTTTATTTTCTTGACAGGAAAACTGGGACCAGCAGTGCTAGTAACAGTGGCAGCAGCAAATTCTTTGCTTATAGGCACATTGACAAGACAGGAACATCTTCCCTGTTCTCTCTCAGAACTGACCAGAGTGGCTTTCCCTTGCTCACTGAGCGGACCCAAACAGCTGCAGAGGACATAGCAACCCCCATGTCCATACTGGCTGTAGGTGCTACACCAGCAGGATCTGGGGTAAAAGGAGTGGTCTGAGGTACAACTGATGCCAAAAATAAGTACAAGCGAGTCAAACCACCACGGTCCAGCCAAATAAAAGTCCAGAAGATATGTAAAATAGGCTAACAGTTTATTGGAAAAAGGTTAGCGCTTTCGCGGGGTTACCACTTCATCAGACCAAATACAAAATGAAAGTAAAAATCACACATTTAAAAAAATACTCAACCAATCAGCAAGAAACAAAACTAAACCAATTAAAAAAAATGATCTTGCATCATCTTCTGCCTACTAAGGCAGGCTTAAGGGAAGTGCCACTGTTAAGGCCTTGGAGGTTCATAAGCTCTGAGATTATCCATTTTAGTTCACATAATTCAACAGTGTTATTAAAATCACCTTCTCTTCTGCTGGGATGCAGCACTTGCAGAACCCTAAACAAAAAGGTACTATGGCCTGGATAAGATAAGGCACGATTAGCTAGAGCATTAGATACAACCTGATGGCGTATGTTCCCTAAATGCTCAAGAATCCTTTCCCTCAGCTGGCGTGTGGTCTTACCAATGTAAAAACCATTACAGGAACAGCATGTAGCAAGATTAAGTTCCTACTCCTACATGTTGTCACAAATCTAGGTGTAAATACACATCCTGTCACCGGACGTATTAAACAGGGATCTAGAGAAATAGCAGAGCAAGCTTTACAATTATAACAGGGAAGATAACCAACCTTGCCTTAGGGTGTGGGACATACAGATCTTGGGCCATAACATAAAAACCTTTCAAGTGACATGTTATCCCTAAATGTAAAGGAAGTGTATTCTCCCACCACCTGTCTTACATAATCATCTGCTAAAAGAACGGGCCAATTTTTACCAACATTACAGTAATGTTGTGTATTAGAATATTTAAAAAAATATCCTGAAAGAGCAACCCATACTACCAACCTGTCTTTTATTCATAATATGATTTGAAGAAAAATAGGGAGCACCTCTTTTGTGTCTTGATAAAGCAGTCGTTCGAGTTATTGAGGTTTGTGAGTACCCTCTAACATTAAAGCAGTCACCCATTCTATAGAGTCTCTTCAAAAGCCACATCGTTGGTACATAGCCTAGAGGCTCTTAGACATTGGCCATTAAGAATATTAGAAAAAATATGTGAAGGATGCATGCTAGACCGATTGAGTAAACTATTCCTCCAACACTGTTTCCTGTAGAGCTGCGTCTCAAGGGTGCCTTCAGTATTTCTTAATACAGTAACATCTAAGAGGTCAATAGATGTGGAAGAGTAATTTAGACTAAACCTTAAATCATCTGTGGTACTTTCAAGATATCTGACAAAATTCAAAAGTTCTTCCTCACTACCTCCCCACAAGACAAAAATATCAACAAATCTAGTGTAGTACTTAGTGTTTATAGGGATTATAAACATGCTCATTCTCCCACTGCACCATAGCCAAACTGGCATAGCTATTGGCGCAAGGGGTACCCATGGCAACTCGTTTGTTGCAGATAATACTGACCTTCAAACACAAGTTATTGCCTTGAATCAAATCTAACAAATACAGATAACCGTAATCATGTTATACAAGAAATGACCAGGAAGTGAAAAACAATCTGACAGCATCAAGACCCACTTCATTAGGTTTTCACATCCAAGGTAGTCAGAAAAACATCATCAAGTATGACACCATTTGTAGAGTATAAACTAGATGGAAAATGTTCACTATCTTAAAACTGGAGACTCACTAAGTACAGATTTAAGTTTTAGTTAAACATATTTGGAAAGAGTTTGTCAATCCAGCTGTGCCCTGAAACAATGGGGTGGAGTAGGGACTTGTGACTGTCCTTGCAAATTTTGGGCAACCCATGTATTGTAGGAATAAGAGGATTCTCAATGGTCAAAGACTCATACAGATCACAGTCAATAAGACCGCACATCAACAAATCATAAAGATCATTTTTCACATTAATAATGCACATATTAACATCTTTCTCTACATTCTTTTTATAAGTACAATCATCATTTCACATGGCATACATACTGGCTAAATAATCAGAGCTATTCAGTACAACAATTGCACCTCCCTTATCAGCAGGCCTAATACTGAGAGGAGGTTCAGTTCATAGTTGCTGCAAAACATTATTTTAATCGTGTTTACATTACAAAACTTTGCTTAAAAGTGCCTGAAGATGCAAAAATATCACTTGCACATAATTTAACAAAAGATTCAATAGATGTTGCAAGAGGTGGAGAATAGACACACTGTTAAATAAGGACCCTGCTTCTGTATTAACGTGCCATTTCCCCCAGAGTTCAAAGCATAACTACGTGCAAATAGTCAGATATCTAAAATAACATCAGATACAGCAGATGTATTGCCTGGTACAAAGCCTAAACCTTTGTTAATTACAGATATCTGTACTGCTGTTAGGGCATAGTTCGATGCATTATACACTAAACCTTGTTCAGAAAAGGCTTCATACCATTCCGTCTCACTGGTGAGCATCCTTCCTTGGAGGCTTTCCTTTTCAGTCTCTCTCGATAAAGAGTGGCCTCGGTTCGGTGGATCCAGCCTGGTAGGCAGTGGTAGAGCCACAAAAGGGTTAGGCAATAAAATATTGTAATTTTTAAGCCTAAGCATTTTTTTCACTTTACTACGGGCTCATAGCCTTGAAAAATCATCTTTATAAGAACTATTCACTGGAACAGCTCCAGCTTTAACCAAAATGGCTTGCATAGAATTGAGAGGATCTAGAGATGCGAGTTTGACGTCAGCAGTTGGAGGCGTAGCTCTTGATGGAAAGGGCGCGTCTTCAGAGCGCTCATTGCTAATAGAGCGATTCGGTAGATCCAAAATAAGCATACTATGGGTATTTTCTTCGGTCAAAACAATGTTGGTTAAATTATTGCTGGATGCAGTCAAGGAATCCAACTTAGGTACATTTAAAGTAAGCATGTTGATTGAAGGTGCATTACCTGTATTTGCACTAGATAGGTTGGTGCCCTTCCCTGTTATAATTGTAAAGCTTGCTCTAGGTCTCCAGATCCCTGCTTTACACACACAGTCACTGGATGTGTTTTTACACCTAGATTTGTGGCAACATGTAGGAGTAGGAACTTAGTTTATCTTGCTACATGCTTTTCCTGTAATGGTTTTTACATTGGTAAGACCACATGCCAGCTGAGGGAAAGGATTCTTGAGCATTTCGAGAACATACACCATCAGGTTATATCTAATGCTCTAGCTAATCATGCCTTATCGTATCCAGGCCATAGTACCTTTTTGTTTAGGGTTCTGCAAGTGCTGCATTCCAGCAGAAGAGGAGGTGATTTTAATAATACTGTTGAATTATGTGGACTAAAATGAATCATCTCTGAGAGCTTATGAACCTCCAAGGCCTTAACAGTGACACTTCCCTTAAGCCTGATCATATTTGTTTAATTGGTTTAGTTTTATTTCTTACTGATTGAGTATTTTTTTTAAATATGTGATTTTTACTTTCATTATTTGGTCTGATGAAGCAGTAACCCCGCAAAAGCGCTAACCTTTTTCCAATAAACTGTTTGCCTATTTTACATATCTTCGACTTTTATTTGGCTGGACCACGGTGGTTTGAGTAACATACTTTATTTTTGGATTTGCTGCTTTGTTTTGAGTCTCCTTTAGCAGTGGGATAGCTTATACATACATTTTTTCGTACAACTAATGCCCACAGCAGAGTCACCACACTGTGGCTGAAGCAAACTACTAGCCTACTGTGATGGCAGTTTGCATAATTGTGTGGCTGAAGGACCACTGACCATGGGACCAACAGATTGTTCTGTGGTCAAGTTGAAAATTGTGCCTCCCCCAAGGAAAACCAGAAAACATCAATAAAAATTAAGTCTTTAAAGTAACTGCACAAATACTTCACCAGCCCCACTGAATGGCACACAGCAACAGTTATCCCACTCCACAAAGGGGGCGCCACCACTGATCTCGGGAACTATTGACCTATTAGCCTGATGAGCCTGGTCTGCAAGGCCATGGAACGTATCATGGAACTCAAAGACATTGGTAACCTCCAAACTCTGGATCTCACCCAGTTCAGGTTTGTGAAAGGCAGATCATGCCTCCTGAACCTGATAGACTTTGAGGCAGTCACCAAAGCTGTGGATGAGGGTAGGGTGGTTCACACGGCCTATCTTGACCTCACCAAGGCTTTCGACACCATTCCCCCATTCTGGAATTACAGCTAAACTAGGTATAAATCCCTATGTCACTAGATGGGTTGCCAACTGGCTCACTGACAGAACCAACACTGTAAAAGTTGCAGACTCCAAATCTGACCTCAAAGCAGTGACAAGTGGAGTACCACAGGGTTCCATCCTGGGACCTCTCCTGTTTGGTATCTACTTCTCTGAAGTACAGGCTAACACAGAAGGCCTCTGGCTAACTAAGTTTGCAGATGACTGCAAACTAGGAGCCATAGTCAAGTCCCCAAATGATGTGGATCATCCTACAGAAGGGGCCTCACAGACAGATACCTGGTCTCAGAGCCATGGCCTCAAGCTCAATGCCAAAAAGTGATGTGTCATCCCCTTTGGTAAAAACTGTTACCCATGAACTACCATATAGGCAGCAATCTACTTGACACCGAATGTGTGATGAGACCTTGGGACCCACGTGGACAGTAGTCTCTCCTTTGATAGTCACATCGCCACAGTAGTCAGGAAGTCCTATGTGGCACACATCATAAAAGGGTTCTCATCCATGAAGAAAAGAGGTCATTGTTCCCCTCTACTCGACACTCAGACCCATTAGAGTACAACGCCCCTTTTGGAATGTACCTCACAAGACAGCTGCAGCAGCTGGAAAGGCCACAGAAGTACCTCAAAGAGGATTACTGGCCTCAAACAAATTCCCTACACTGACAGTCTCAAAAAACTCCAGCTTTACTTCGTAGCATATTGCCTACTCCGAGGTGATCTCTGCCTAACATATAAAGCTATGTTAAACCCAGGGCTGTTGGGCATGCTACACCTAAAGAAATCACAATCCCTCCGAGCTACAGCTCTAGGGACCTAAACCTTGTCACCACAATAAACAGAACATGCTGGAGGGATAGATTCCTGTCCCAGAGACTTCCTATACTCTGGAACAAAGCTACCCATCTATGTCAAGCAAAGTTCTTCATCAACACTCAAGAAAAATCTTGATGAGTGGATGGGAAATAAGAAATTCTCCCCGGGGATCACTTGTGTCTCTGCTCGACAGTGGCACAGGAAAACAACTTTCTTGGGTGGCGTAAGCCATGGAACCTTGCTGGCTAGGCGTACGTAGGCCCTTGGGCCGATTGGTACATAGGTAGATACTAGGCTATTTCTCCACAGAAAAGGTTTACAGTGACCATAAACTTTTAAACTGACAGGAAAAAAAGTACAGTGAGTCTGTTAAAACTTTAAAATAACCTTCCTGAAGAGGAAACTATTAAAAACTGGAAGGCTTCCTCCCCAAAGAACTTATTCATCCAGAAGGAAGAGTACTAGCCGAATGATCCTCGATAGCCTCAGGAGTGCACTCTGGAATCAGTAAAGCTCTGGAAGGCTGTACCCAAACACAGACAACTTAGCTTGAACTGCCAGACTGGGCATGTGAAAGGTACCCTGAAGCTTTGGAAGCTGTCCAGCTGTAATACCCTTGGCAGGATATAACCGATATAGACTTGGGATGCTGCAACAGTGAATATGAAAAACACCGCCACAAAGTTCTTGGCAAAAAAGTCACTGACTTACCAGAGTTTAAAGATCTACCTTGCAGTAGTGGACTATTGCACAGTACAGTGTGCCAGCCATGACTACCCAACTGCTTACAGATAACAGTACACTGTTCATACTTGCAAGGTTACAAAAATTGCTAAGGCTTCAAACACATCCACTCACCAGCCACAGTCCAATGGCCGTAATGATTTTGCTACCAGATACAGAACTCCCATAAGTAAGCCCTGCACAACTAGCACTGTGAAGATAAAATGGGACTTGCATGCCTATGCTGCATTTCAAACATGAATGAAAAATGATTCCATCTGAACCCTCCTTAAGGAATGACTAACAAGGAACACTTGTGACCATCAATAATTCCACCCCAAACTGTGTGTTCAACCAGGCAACTCTGCACCTAAACCTTTAGTGGGAGATTGTTCATTTTGTTATGCTACCACATCAGCTAAGGTCCTAAGTAGTACAAACTGATTGCGCCCGACAATGCAATCTGGTCCTGAATGACTACCTTCACATTGACATTCAAGATAAACCCAGGTGTTTGAGCCAAGTACAAGGTTTAGTGTTACAGCTTCTTTAAAGGCTCTACTGAAACTTCAACTCAAGATAAAGTCCCAAATTTGACATGTTGCGACTATGCACGGACTCTGATCTAAATGCTGTAAATACAAAATAATTTTACACCACTTCCAAGAGAGAAAACTTAAAATGTCTTACCCCATTTGTCCAACCCTTTTTCCAGCAGATACTAGCCCAGAGAGAACTCAGTCATGAAGTCTGACTGCCCAAACACTTTGGTAATGTAATCGTATCCAAGGGGCAGAAATAGTCTGTTTTCTTGGATATGAACACAGCTGCACATTACAACTTAGATTTCTTTGCATTAAGTGGTAATGGAAAACTGCCCATCAAGAAAATGTGTAATTTAACATCTGTACATTTTTCCATTGCATTCAAAATTATGTGCATCAAGTGCTGAGTTAGTGTATCAGTTCAGAGTCTTTGCTCCTTTGGAGAGGGGGTTGACAAGAGATCTGAACATACATCTGTGGACAACTAAAACCTTGAAGAAATGCTTATACTAATACAGTGAGTCTAGTGTGCTAGTTGAGAAGGGGAGATGAAGCTGTTAAATGCATTTTGCTATGCTGCCAGAGCTACAGATGGTTTTAACATAGAATGATGGTGTTGAGTATCATTAACAGAAAGCTAGGAGTGTAACTTTCAGTGCACTGTGGAAGGCAATCTGAAAAGACATCTGCTCAAGAAGATTGGTGTTGAGTATCATTAACAGAAAGCTAGGAGTGTAACTTTCAGTGCACTGTGGAAGGCAATCTGAAAAGACATCTGCTCAAGAAGATTACATGTGATGCCTAGATAGCTTCAGAATACAGAAATGCCCAAAAATGAATTCTAGAAGAGTAAACATCAGGGTCAAGAAAATCTAGAGCACCTCTTGCTACCATCACATCAGCATCAGAAGTACAAACCATAAAAAACATTTTTGGTTTGGAAAAACTGAAAGGCATATTTCACAGTTCAAAATACGGATTTGGTTATAACAAATGCTTACCATTAAGAGTGAAATATACACTTGGCATACACATCAAAATGCCAGTCATTTTTATGTGGCATCACATTCTACCCCAAAGACTGGAGAAATGTTTTGTCTCAAAAAGGAGGTTGTGTAAGGCTAATACTGACAACCTATATCCATCAGATTTTTAATTTTTTTTATTTAGTGTTTGCATTCTGAAGTCAAAGCTAATATGGCACCAAATCTTGTCTCAAGTTATTCGTACTTGAAAAGACTTGCACAAAAAATAAACTTATGGCAAAAGTCAGAAGTATATAGTGATCCACATGACTTAAGGAGTAGGAATGCTTACTGCAAAGAAAGCCAAGAGCCACTATCCATAAAGGCAATTTGAACTATATACTGAAAAACAGTAGAGCTTACAAGACAAAGGAATTTCTACATCTAAATCTACCAAGATCTGTATAAACATCTTAACTCCTTAATCTGGGGAATGCACTTAAATGGCTAGACTGTGTTTGCTCCAAACTGGTAAAATGCTCATTAATACAAAGGAAACTCAACCACAGAAATTAACCTCAATTCAATTTAATGCAGCTGTATCACCACCATTTTGAATCTCTTTTCACTAATACACAGGATATAATATGCTGTAAAACAAACCTCCAGCTAAGTGTAGCCTGAACCTCCTTACTACATACTTGAATCTCGAAAGTGGCTCCTGGATCCAGTATAATTTCAGGAGGAAGAAACCTGTCCTGAGACCAATCATTAGCAAACTGTATTCGATCACACTCCGGAGAGGAAGTAGCAGGTGAACATTCTAAATCCCAAAATCCAGTCAGCTTACATAACTGGCAGTCCTGGGGTGAAAACCCTGGTCCTCTGGGATAATTGTCCTCATTACGCAAGTAACTTCTTATTGCACCACCATGGTGTGCAGGCCTTTCACGCACCCAAGCCCAGTAAGATGGATCCATGTTCATTACCTAGAAACAGTGAACAGCAGAATTTTTAAATTTTATTACTGTAAATGATTAAAAGTATTCAGCGTGAACACAAATTACTTATACAAGTACAAGTCGAATATTTAGAGTGAACATATCACAAGTGAACATTTGTAATTAGATGAGGCAAAATGGTCAAAGCTAAAACTATAAAAATCAGATTATTACTGGGCGAATTCCAATCTTAACAGGGTATATAACAAAAGGAAAAGTCAAAAACAACAGCTCATAAGAGTTCCCTAATAAAACTGCAAAAGTAATGGAGAACTAAATCCAACAAGGTAAATCATGAGGGTCAAGATAACTTCTCTGGTTAAAACCAACCACAAGGGCTTCTACAGTTATGTCTGACACCACAAAGGCAAGACAATAGTGTGCAGAACTGGTAGTAAGTGGTATTCACCTTCACTCAGCACAGTGAGTGAATCTGCTAGCCAAAAAATTCAGCTCAAACTACCCTCTAAATTCCCACCACCCCCCTCTATGAAATCCTACCAGCATACCCCCCCCTCCAAACTATCAAGGAGGGAGTAGATCACAGGAACACTCACTAAGGCTAATAACCGTCTCAGTGGGGTCAGATGATATTCCACATTACCTCCTAAATAGCCTGAAACATGACCCATCAGGACCACCTGCATCACTTTTCAACTACAGCTTCAAAACAGGCTATGTACTAAGCAAGTGGAACACTACAAAGGTTATCCCCTTCACAAGAGTGGGCCAACCAACCCCCAGAAAACTATAGACCCATTAGTCTGATAAGTAATACACAGCCATGAACAAATTGTGGAAATGACAAACTTTTGCAGCTACAGACACTGGACCCATCCCAGTCTGGTTTTGTCAAAGGAAGGTCATGCCTACTTAACCTGCTAGACTTCTTTGACAAGGTAACCAAGGCACTGGATGAAGGGAAAATTGAGCATAGCAAGGCACTGGATGATGGGAAAATTGAGCATAGCACCCTACACCTGGCTAAGCCATTCGACAATACCCCCACTCAGGTATTGGACCCAACTCGCCAAAATAGGCATACATCCCTACACAGCTTATTGGATTGCAGGCTGGCTCACTCACAGATATGACCCAACTCAGGATTAGAGAGACCACCTCCACAAAGAGGCAGGTTCACTAGTTGAGTACCACAGGGCTCAGTGCTGCGTCCACTTTTGAGGTGGAGGCTAATGTCAAGGGCTTCTGGCTCATCAAGTTCACAGTCTGCAAACTGGGAGCAATCAAATCCCCCCCCCGTCCCCACCCTTAATGATACCAACATCCTGCTAGAGGGTTAACACATGACTGGGCCAAACTCAGGTTAAAACTCAATGCAAAGTACATTATAGTGCCTTTTAGAAAAACATCTACCCAGGCAAATTACTCGATTGAAAAGACACCCTTAAGAACTGACATGGTAGTTGGAGAGTGGGGAAAATAGGTAGACCACAATCTGGCCTTTGACCAATATGTAGCCACAGAAGTAAGAAAATCATTCTCTCACTCTGCTTACAAGGGTATGGCATCCAGGTCCAAGGAGATTATAGTACCACCTTATTAGTCTCTTACAGACCCATCATTAATGTACAATGTCCCCTTTGGCATGTACCAGACTAGGAATATGCAACAGTTGGAATGCCCTCAGGAGGTACCTCCCAAAATAATCCATAGTATTAACACATTGTCCTATACAGATTTGCCTTAGAGCCCTATAATCAGTCTCCTAGAAAATGAAAAGCAAGGTTGGGATTCCTGGCCCATGTCCCAGACAACAGATTTAACAGATGTGTTAACTATCAGTCCCTTCCTAGATTGGTCCTGCTTGAATCACAAACATGACCATGGAAGCAGTATTAGGGCATCATCCTATGCCAGAGCACAGATGACAAATTCCTAGAAGATAGTCAAACCTGAGAAATTTCTGAAGGCATCCAATTAAGCCAACTGGATTTAGAGTACATGAAACAGTGCAAGAAGCAAGAACTGAAGCAGACACTTGTGGGGAATGGGCTCTGCAGCACTTAAGGTAGGTTAGTCAACTAATACCAAAAAAACAGGCACTTGGCAACTTCACTCGACTTAGCCCATTGCATTCTGGTAAAGTCTTGAAGTAGCAAATGCACCTACAAAATAAGTCTCTAGATTATAATGAACGCTCACTGTACAGGTAGCTGAAAACTAATCAGATAAGGTAATCTGATAATTCTGGCCTTTATGAACAGAAAGAAATGTGAATCACATCAACAGCTTTAGTCCTTACAAAATGGAAAGCAGATATTTCTTACCTTATCTGTAATAATGTTCACTTTTCACAAATCTGCCTGCTAAACTGAAAGCCCACAACAGTCAGGAGCATTGACTTTTCCCCTTGTCACTATACTAATTGGCATGGCTGCAGATTTAAATGACCTCAACTCTTAGTGGATAGTTAAACTTTCAGCCATTGAATAGGTCTATAAGATTTGTAATCCGAAGTCTTTATAAAAGTGTGCATGTAGAAACTCAAAATGAAAGTTATTTACCATAACAATAGATCCATGTTGCCCAGTCTTCAACAATTGGGACTCTGTTCCTGTCTCGGCACCTGCAAACATGTGGATCTGGGGCTCTGACTCCACCTGCATCTATAATCCCTCAGCATCTTCCTCTAACTTCAGACTGAGTTTAACATATGACATTACTACTACACAGTTAACATTAAATATGAAAAAATGTAGAACTCTTGTGGAATCAGCTCAACTTCCAAGAAAATGACAATTCGGAAGGGTCAAGGAGAAAGAGGGATGTTGAACTAAAGGACCTATTATGTTAAGTACATAACTTTTGTATCTGATGGTTATTTTCATCATGTTCAACCACTGGAACAGATCGCCCAGCTACCATCATTTAAGGTGGACTTGAGGCCATTCCTGGGCACCACAAAGCCAAAGGATGAGCAAGACCTGGACTGTACCTCCAACTTATGAGAAACAGAAGCTGTTGACCAAGTGGCTGCTGCACATATTTCGTTTACTGGCAATAGTTTTTGACTGACTGTAAAATATGACTGACCTCACTGAGTGCGCTGTGAGCTTTTTTTGATGACTTTCCCAACTGTTCACACGTAAGCAGTGCATTCACAGTCAGCTAGATTACATGGATTCTAGTACTCCATAACCCACTTTTGAAAGTACCACAAAGTGCTGGTCTGATTTTCTGGTTTCTTTTGTTCTATGTAAATAGAATCATCACAGCTGCCTATGAACATCCAACTAAGTGAAGAACATGCTCCCCTTTTTCATAGCATTTTGGAAAAATAATGGAAGATCAATCAACTGTTGCAGGTTAGATTCGGTTGCCACCCTGGGAATAATGGAAGGATTAAGCCTCAAGGATAGTCTGTCTTGGAACACCAAGTAAGGTGTTTAGAGAACACCTGTAACTCTGAAATCCTCTAACAGATATTACCAAGGATACATTTCTCCAGGATAAGAATTTTAAATCCACTGTAGCAGCTAGCTTGAAGGAATGTCTCGTGAGAGCTTGAAGTAGTAATGTAAAAGTCCAACAGGGGCATAGGATCTCTGATAGGAGGTCGGATAAGGAAGGCCTTAAAGAGTGCTATAAGTGTATGGTCCTGGCTGACTTGAAAGGGGGAAATCACAGCCAGTTATACTTTTACAGTAGAGAAGCTAGGCCTGTTATGAACAGTTCTGAAAATTCCAAAATGTAGGGAAAAGCAGAAAAATGATGTATGGCTTTAATGGAAACCCAGCACAAACATTTTCCATTTATTACATCTTTCTGGTGCTAGGTCTCTGAAAAGCTATCAAGATGTGGACTACCCGATCTGAATACCTGGCATCTGTGGCTATCATTAAATTGACTGCATGATTACCCCAGGTCTGAGGGTTAAATTATCCAGGAGAGGGAGCCCAGAGGTATGGGGCTGATCTGGCCTGACAGCCAGTGTCCATGACGTAGGCAGTAGGTGAGCCCAGAGACTGAAACCATACTTGTCAAGGCCAAAAGGGAACAATGAGAATGTGCATGGATATCAGAAATCAATGGAGGGGCAATAGCTAATTACCACACCCTCATGGCCTCTGGATAAAAGGGATATGATCTTGGCTCCTCTGTTTGCTAATGTACCAAATTAGATATGCTGTCCATCTGGATACCAGTCACGCCCACTGGTAGAGAGTCTTGAAATATCTCCCGTTCAGGACCACTCCTCTCCAGGACACAGATGTGAGATGAAGCCTCCAAAGGGGACCAGGTACCTTAAACAGTTTTCCCTTCATAATGCCCCCCACTCTAAAAGGGAAGCATATGTGTTATCTCCATTGGTGAAGGTAGAGAAAACATTTCCCCCCAAAAGGTGTGGACAAGCAAGTCCATTGGAAGTGTGATTTGCACACT
This sequence comes from Protopterus annectens, assembly GCF_019279795.1. Taxonomy (NCBI): domain Eukaryota; kingdom Metazoa; phylum Chordata; order Ceratodontiformes; family Protopteridae; genus Protopterus; species Protopterus annectens. Next base: position 415,094,613 of record NC_056738.1, on the reverse strand, counting down.
GAAAATTGAGCTTCCATGGACTGGACTGTTTCGAGACCACTGCATAGTCTATGGCAGAACTCTCATGTTAAAGAAAATTGGACAAGATTAAACTTTTAGGTTTGATGGTTTCCACGATACAACACTAATTTCCTGGAAGAGTCATGCAAGAAATTACCTGGTAGGGAACCTGAGGACATCTGCTCCAGTCTTTGGAAGGAAGGTTGTTTGTAAGGAGGTATTTAGGTGACAACTGATTAAATTAATAGAATGAACTGGGTTAGTTGTCTTTTGGAGAAGGTCACATACCCAAAAGGTGGAGCAGCTGAAGCAAACGGTCCCTCCTTTGCAACAAAAGATCATTGGTCGGTACAGTGAGGGGCCAATTGTCTAGATATGGAAACACTTGGAACTCTCTGAGCCAGAGAAAGGCTGTGACTGCTGCCAGGCACTTGAACACCTGAGGGTAGTGGTGAGACCAAATGGTAGAGCCCTGAATTGGTAGTGATTGGCTCCCAGCCTGAAATGCAGAAACCTCCTAGATTGACTTTCTATCTTTAAACGGACTGAAACCATCCTGAAGATCTACTTAACACAGCCAAGTGTCATTTTCTAAGTAAAGGATGATCCAAAGCTTAACCATTTGGAACGTTGTCTTTCACAACAGATTTAGGTGACTGAGGTCCAGAATATACATTTCAAGTTCCGGAGTTTTTGGAACTGAAAAGAAAGTGGAGTAGATCCCTGATTCTATCTGGTCTGGCAGGACCTGTTGGATGCCTTTTCTAGCTGACAGACTTCTGCGGATTCCAACTGATGGGTTGGCATGTGAGGAATTCTTAAGTTCCGTTTGTTTTTCCATGAAGGGTCTTTTATATTCTCTAGCAACTATCCTTAACACCCAGATCTCTGAAGTGATGGGTGTAAGGAGATGCACCCCCTCCCCCGACTACCACACTCAGGAGCACTGGAAGTGATTGTCTGAGAAGGGACCTCGAAACCCTCGATTCTGCAGTCCACCTCTGTGCCTAGGGCAACATCCATTCTATCCATTCCTTCTCAACCTCTGGAAGGGTCAGTGTCCATCCTAGCAATTTTTTAAACCGCATCATCTTGGTCCATTCTCTGGTTCCTTAAAAAGGAAACTTGAGAGTCGAGAAATTGATGTCTATGGCAAACAGTTTTACCATCTCTTTCACTCAAGTTTTATTTTTGGTCCAAACAAGGTGAATCTGTCAAATGAGGCATTTACAAATTAGCCTTAAAGCCTTCCACAAAGTCACACACAGGCATGGCATCGAACAGCTACTCTAGTACCTGCTGGCCACTACAACCACACTGACAAGCAGACATATGGAAACCTTGGAAATATAATTCAAGGTAGCCAACAGATTCCACCTTTTCTGAATATCCCTTGGAAAGGCACCTGACAGAAGAAAGCTTCTTAAATCACACTCTGAAACAGAGTCACATGAGCTTAGTTCAGCACTCCAATGGAAAAGTTCACTGAAGTATACATCTTGTTTATCAAATCTGTCCAAAGCCCTGGAATATCAGGGGAATGGACAGATGAACTCTGACAAGAATGCTTCCTTTGTGGCTGCTGCAACAATAGAATCAACAGGGGGGTCTGCATTCCAGTGTGCCTTATATCCTTAGATGCTGAAAGTATCTTGTCAGGTCTCTTTGGTATAGGCTCTGTTGTGTCAGGTTCCCTCCATGCCTTCTGCATGGAAAGATCTACGAGGGTCAGGAGGAGGAACCAGCCAAGCAATAGATGAAGCAGCCCCAAAAGCTTCCAGCAAGTCTCCTCCTGGGAAAGTACATTGGGAGACCAACCTCCTGTTTAAGCAGCTTGATTTCACCAAAGGTGACCTTTTTGAAAGGAGATCTGGGGCACCTTCACTGAAGTCAGTCTCCAGTGACGGATTCACAGGATGAATACATATGCTTCTGCTTGCATGTCCGTTTCCCTCAAACCTGTTGTGGGTCTTCAGCTGTCAGTTGACAATCTGATTGGCAGCTCAAACAGAGCACTTCCCCTGTGTTTTTGAGGTGGACTGTTCCTGTACAGCAGAATGGCTGTAATGAGTCTCAGGGGAGGTAGGTTTGGATCCATACCAGCTGAAGGAAACTTCACTGGCTGACAGAACCCTTTTGAAAAGTGAGCAGAGATCAGATCTAGAATGGCCATAGGAGTCAAAAATGCCCTCCCAGATGCAACTAATCAACCAAAACACTGATCATGGAGCATAGCTTATGAAACTTGAAGCACCCAAAGAAACAGATGGATCCAATAATTTCGAAACCACTCTCTCCTCGGGGCCAAATACTTTGATGCTTCGGCTCAGTGTCTTCTCACTCTGAAGTTGAGTTAGGGCCATAGACTGTTGTACCCGGATGAGCTATCAGGACAGAAACTAACATCTAGGATGGTCAGATCCAAAGAATGCTGACCAGGTGGGTTCGGCAACACAGCTTCTGAAGGAGGAGAAAGAGTGGCTGAACATACCTCTGATGCATCTTGGGGGATGAAATCAGGATCATCCCCAAATGGAACTGGTGTTTCTAGCTCCACATAATTCTACCCACTTCTGCCTTGGTAAGGCTCCTTGAAGACCTAGCTGACCTGGAGGAGGAAGCCAAGGAAGATAGGGTGTCTGGATTCATATAATACTGGTGAGTGCAAGTGAGGACCCAGTGAAAACCTCACCTTTGGAGATGGTGATCAGATTCATCAGGCTGTCAGATCAGATACTTTAGGAAATCTTTCTGCTAGACCAGAGAGACTTAACAGGTCAGGAGAATGTTTGCCCTTTTCAGGGAATTATCTGAAGTATTCTATTCTCTGGGTTTTCTTTTCTTTCTCCATCTGTTCCCTGGGATTTTCCCCCCTCTCCTTTTCTCCTTCTCCTGCACTTTTAATACCTTAGCAGGGGAAAAGGGCTTCGACTTTGCAAGGCTTTACTGCCAAATTGTTTGCATTTCTCAGACTATAAACGCTCATGTCCCAAAAGAGAAACAAGTGATGGGATCCTGAGGTGGAATTTTGTGCCAGCAATGATTGCAGTTTCGAATAGCTATACAATGAAAGCACACACAAAAAACACATTGAGAAATGGCATGCTGTAAAATATACCTTAAAATTATTCTAACCAACTCTAAGTTTCTTAATCAGTACACAATAGTATCCTAAAAAATCTTAGTAACATGCAAGCCAAAGTGTACAGCCAAGACAAGCCATAAAACATAAAAGCTATCTACTATTGAATACAATATTAAGGATACAAAGGATACTCCCAATACAAGGGTAAGGGAGAACTGAAGAAAAGGTGTCTACTTAGAAAATTATATAGGAGATCACAGCCCTAGAAAAACAATGACACCACTTTAGGTTAAAGAGGAACATGGTTAAGGGATTATGGGCAGGGAGGACGTAGAGCCCAGATCCATGCATTTGGAGGTGCAGAGACCAGATCAGAGTACCAGAGGTTGAACCTGACAAATGGACAACAATGGAACAACTTAAATATCAACTGGGGTCCTTTACAGCTAGCAAACCTTTCACTGCCAGTTATTGTGGCATTTTTGCAAAGTTCCAGCCTTTGTGGCATTTATTTTGCCACTATTCTGCACAGAGCATCTTCTCTAACTCATTACAGAATACAAAGTTCACCACCTTCTTTAAGCTTCATGTGATAATACAATTCCAGCAGAAATGCAGTGCATGCAATTAATGGCCAGAACAATGTTATGTACTTAATATAATGATAGAGCTGTGTTGTCTTGCTTTTGTCCTGTGCCACCTTTGGGTTATCAGGTCTGAACAGAACTCTGCCTTTCAGATGGTTTGGATCCAACGCTCTGACTCCTCCCCTACCCATAATTCCCTAGGTTTCCCAAAATACCCGAGATTACTTGACAACCAGGGTATACAGGCTAGGATATACGATAAAAGACAGTAATAACTATACAAGAAACAGCTATCAAAGACTGTTCTAGGGGAAAGCCCCAGGAAAGGTCCAACCATTCAAAATGAGTAAAAGGAGACAAATTAGGGATGTTGAATCTGAAGATAACACAGATCTAGCATTGTGATGCATACATAAGCCTTTACAGCAGATGTCAGTTTTCATCAGATTCAACATCGGGACAGATTCCCCCAACTACCAAAACCACCACTTTGGTATTAAGGAAGGATTTTTCTGAGAATGGAGGAGCCAACGGATTACAGGATCTGGATTAAGTCCAGCTTGTAGAGAGACAAAGGTGTGAAGTAGACCAATTGGTTGGAGCACAATCTCAGTAGGAACTCTGTCCATAAATGCAGTTCAGGTAGTTACTGCCCTTGTAAAATGAACTCATGGTTTGTTTGTTAAAGATGGTCCCAGCTCTTCGTACTCAACTACACAGAGCCACCTAGAGTGGCTTTCAATACACCAGCTTTTGCTTTAGAAATGGCAACAAAAAGTCAATTCAAATTTTCTAAAATACTTGGCTCTGAGTAAATAAAATCAGAGCTGTTAATATCTAATAAGGTGACAGCATAGTCGGAATTATTGACCTGCTGGCATATTTACAGTCCAAGATTCATCTGTCGTCACCTTTGGAAGAAAACTGATTTCTCCAAAGACACCCTGCTCTTGAATGCCATGTATGGAGACAGACCTCTCAACCTCAGAGGAAGAAATCTGGACAAAGCCATATATAAAACTGGGACAAAGGCACAAAAACAGGGGCAATTTTTAAATATTGCTCTTACCAACTTAAAGTTGAGAGAACAGCTTTTGCATTAGCATGAACTTTCTGAAGGGTATGAAGTCAAACTCAAATATCTTGTCATTTTCTAACTTAAATCTTTGCCACTAATTTGCCAGAAAATGGGCCAATATACAAGACAAAATCTGGACATTCTGCAAAAACTGTACAGTTTAGGTATGTATGGAGGTTTACAGGATGCCTGCAATTTTGAAATCTTTGCAGAAGTAACTGCCACCAGAAAGTCTTTGAAGAAAGACTTTAAAACTACTATGGCTGCAGGCTCAAAAGAATCTTGAGTTAAGGTATGAAGCAAGACAGGAATGTCCAAGAGAGGAATCAGACCCCTAAAAAAGAGAGGCACAAAAGGAAAGTTTCCTTTCAAGAAAGTTTCTGAAATCTTTAGGGACACAACTGGAGTTTGATTCTGCCTCTGTGGAAACTGGAAATGCCCAAGTACACCTTGATGGCTGAAAAACTGCAGCCCTTTTGGAAAAGATTGGTCAAGTCCAGAATAGATGGAAAAGTTGAGAAAAGATTTACTCTCCAAAAAGACCCAAATGGTAAAACTTCTCTACTTGTCAAGATAAACCTTTCAAATATTTGGCTTTTGTGAGGCAGATAAAATGTAGCATCACCAGAACAGAAAGCCTGGCTTTTCTGGCCACCATTAGAATTGGAGGAACCAAGCTGTTACCTTCTGGAGTTTTAGATCCAGGTGAGGCTGCCTGGAGAGGTGACTAGAGATTTGGATGAGTCTCCAATGTCCAGATGAGGACAGAGGAAAGGAAACCAAACTTTCTGGTGGCCAAAAAGGGGAAAGGACTAACCTTAGCCTTGCATTTTCTGGCCATCTGAATAGGTCATTAGCAGAGATATGGATGGAAAGGCATACAGGAGACCCTTAAACTTCATGTGGGAGTCCTGATAGGCCTGCATCACTGGAACTGACTTCTCCAAGACACGGATGTGAAAACTGGCTTCTGTTGGTGACCAAGAACCTTAGCAGTCTTCCCTTTGAAATGCCCCCCACCCCAGAAGGGAAGCATCCATAATTGTTGCCACTGGAGATGGAGGGAGACCACTGGGAAGGTCAAGGACCAGCAGATGCAACTCCTGCAAATTGGTGATAAGTTTATGTAGTGGCTGAGATCAGAGATGCCTGCACCAACAGTCCATTGTAGAACTCATGTAATATGTTGCTAGAGGAACCAGTGCGATTGTTGCAGCCATTAAATCTATCAGCCTGAGAAGAAGTCTTGCAGGAGGGGTGAAGAACCTGAAACTACCTATGCATGTATAACTGGTGTGGGAGTTTGGCTACTTAATTTATCATATCCAGTGAATTGCTGTGTCAGTGTTGAGCAAGTCTTTGCCTGGTAGACAATTCCCAACTGTGACACTAGGTGCAGCAAGTCCCTGTGTTGAGCCAGTAGATCCCTGGTTCGTGCAGTAAGGAGACAATCTAAACATGGGAATACTCAACCCCTGCAGTTGGGGATGCGCTGCAACCACTGAAAGCCATTTTGTACACACTTGAGTGCTGCAATGTGATCAAAAGGCAGTACCCTGAACTGAAAATGATTGGCTCCCAGCCATAAAGAAATAATCTGGACTGCCTTGATATCTTGACATGACTGCAGACATCGGAGAGCTATGGAGCATATGCAATCATCCATGCTCAGACAACTGCACTGCGATCATCTGTAATTTTGACAGACTGAGGTGGCTTAGGTCAAAACTAAGCCTTAGGTCCCCAGCTTTCTTTGGGACTAAAGAACAGATAATAGACTTCTGAGCCCAAATGGTCTGAGCCTGCTGGAGAACACTTTCTAGATTTTTTTTTAAAACATTCCTGCTGCCGGCTCCATTTGACTGGGTGGTACATAGTGTAGCCTCTGGTGATTATCCTCTGTGCCCATGAATCTTGTGTGATGGCCTGCCAGGCCTGCAGGTGCAAGTATATGTACCTCCCTCTAATGCCTACAGAATGCAACAGTCTGGCAACCCCCTCAGGAGCACTGACAGGATTACTCAGTGAAAGGATGCAGTACATCCTCTGTTTTGAGAGCAACATCCATTAAAATGACTCCACTCTCCCTGGGAGGGGTTTAACTACAAGATTATGGTTGAAACTCTGAGATTTCAAAAACCACTTTGGTTCCTAGAAAAGCAACTGAGGGATAAAAGTAGCAGATTCCAATGGTAGACAGGGTCTTGCCATCCTACTCAGAAGACAGTTGATCCATCAAAAGGGGTGTTAAAGTATTTAAGCCTTCCACATCAAAAGGGGTGTTAAAGTATTTAAGCCTTCCACATCAAAAGGGGTGTTAAAGTATTTAAGCCTTCCACAAAGTCCCAATTCGATCTAGTTGTGCCATCAGATGGCACCTGCTGCTCTAGCCATATCTGCTGCATTGGAAAGCAAACGCATGGATACATTGGACAGACTATAATAGACAACTGGGACTCCACAGATTTTTGGATAATGGTAGGAAAGTTACTTCCTGGGGACAGTCCGCTCCCTCAAGAAGCTCAAATAGTGTCATACGGGAAAAGGTAGCTCAGAGCTCCAAGTGCAAAAGTCAATGAAACAAGTTTTTTTTCAGACTTGTCCAGTACCCTATACTTCCTGTTATGGAAATGAATGATCATCTTTACAGCTACTGCAACAACCATGGCATCTCCTGAGGGACCCTTGCGCCAACGAATCCTGTTCTTAAGGGCAACAGAGATCCTGTCCAGCTTTCATGGTATTGGCTCCACTAAGTAAGGATCCTTCCACACCCACTATGCCACTAGATCTGAGTTTGCCACCACCCCCTAGGTAGAAGAGCCAGACCCAAACCCTAGAGAAACAAAGTTCTCAGGAGAGTCAGTGGACCAAGCTCCTTGCTGTTCCTCAATTCAGGATCACCACAGGGAACACCTTCCAGAGGGGATTATACAGACCATTCACCTTCAAAGTATGTCACTTCTGCGAGAATCCACAGAAGAGTCCAAGTGTCTTTCACACATTGTTTCCTAGCACCCTGCATTATTTGGGTGCATGGAGGAAGGCTGACAGACTGGGAACTCGCAAGGTGTGTACCCCAAGGCTGAAGTAGGCCGACTGTCCTAGCAAATTAGGATGTAGTCAAAAGAATCGAATGGTAGTCAGGACAGAACCCAGCATAGCAGAGATAATCTCAGTCTGGACTGCACCCTTTCAAAAGCCTAGAAAGCCAAGGATGCAATCGGAGCAAAAGCACTCCTGCAATCCAAAAAGCAATTAAACAACCTCTGCTTTAACCTGCCCTGGTTAAGAAGGGGACAGAGTTAAGCTATCAAACAGAAGGGGAGAGAAATGTGAAAGCTTCATCCCCTCGAGTCTCAGTCCCAAGGCTTCTGCTCAGACTCCCACAATCTGACTACATCGGAGTGGAGATATGGTAAGTTTACTGTTCAAATGATCACTGTTGCAGTAGCTTTAGCAATATTTGTTATATTCTGTCAGGGATGTTAACAGCCAGCAAGCTTCCAAAGCATCAGAGTACCTTCTACGCACCAAAATCGTCCAGCAGCTGGAGCAGAGCTGGCTAAAAGACAAGTCTGAGTGCAAAGCCTACCAGAGCTGTCATGCCAAGAGGGAGCCTGTGCCCTGAAAGGACAATGCCAGGAATGAAAATGATCACACCTTGGCATAAAAGTTAACACCCTTAGACAATAATTTGAAATGGCTTGTTGTGACACAGGCTGTCCATTCTTACCTTCACAAGAAATTAATTTTATCTGAAAGATTTAGTTCTGTCAAGAGTACCAGATCTGCCTGTGGACACAAAGTATAGAATATACTTTCCTCATTTTTAGGTTCTGGAAAGAAAATAGGGATAAGAATAGTTTGGCTTAATGTAAATTTGGATATCACTAAGCATAAAATAATTGGTTCTCAAAAAAAAAAAAAAAACATAAGAGCTTGCAACTCAGATACCCTTCTTGCAGAGGTCAAAGAAATTAGTAAAACTATATTTCATATTAAGAATCTCAAGTCAGTTTGTTCAAATGGAGTGTTAGCTTTGTAACCAAATTAAAATCCCAAGTAGGGTCCACCAGTTTTCTTGGAGACCTTTTATGCAAAACTTCTTTCAAACACATTTTGGCACGAGACTGCAGAGGATCCATGGTCAGAAATGCTGAAATGGCTGATAAATGAACCTTTAACAGAGGAAGAAAGGCCATAATATGGGTAATTCAAATATTGTAAAACCAGAGAACTAGGCCTGAATGGGGGCTGGTTATGACGCTGGCACCAACCAGAAGAGTTTCCATTTGTTAACATATGGTTTACTAGCAGCAGGCTTTGCCTTCATTGCAGAGGATGTGCAGCAGGTACTAAAGTACCTAAAAGGAAAAAGGCCCTATCATCCAGGCAGTCAACTGAAGTTGACTGATGCTGGGGTGCATCACCCATTCCTGTACTTGCACGATTACATCCAGTCTGATAAAGCTTGTGGTAATTGCCTCTGGCAAATTTTAAAAGGGGAGACCCTCAATGATCTTGGGGGATATCTTCTGAATCTTCAGACGTACTCTGGATGTTACTGGAAAGGGTGGAAAAACATATAGGAACATTAGTGTCCAAGGAAAAAGGCATCCATTTGGCAAGCCTTCCTGCTTGAAGTCCTACAACAGAAGTTTGCCAGCTGAGAGAGGAAACAGAGCTCTACTTAAACTCCCCACAGGTGGATTAAATCTTGGAAGACACCATAACCCAGCTTCCATTTGTGAGGGTCTGCCCTTGTGCTGCTTAGCTCGTCTGCCAAACAATTTTGCTATAAAGGAATGCAGGATGCCTGTTGAGACTATGCTGTGAAGCTCACCCCCAAGCTAACATGGCTAGTCTGCAATGGGGGTGCAACCTGGCTCCCCTTTCTTGCTGATGTACCACATGACTGTGGTACTGTCTAACCACTTGACGTGGTCAAGGAAGGACCAACGATGGTTCAGAGAGTTGAGTGCCTTGATCATGGCAAGTATCTCCTTGATTTTTATATGCCTGCATCTGTCCTATGACCGTCCTGAAACTTCTTCCCCAAGCAAGGTTTGAGGCATCTGGGGAGACTGCTGAGCAAGTAGCAAGACCAGGGTGAGGATATCTGGTGTCTCCAATAAATGATTTTTCTTCTAAAACTCCAGCAATTTGAAAAAGTGTGTTGCTGCTGGGAAAGACTGCAGATACCACTGTAATCTCTCATGGAGTCTTGTCAAGATTTTCAGGAGAATCAGATGCCATGAGACCCAAAACCTGGAGGTATTCCCTCACACTGAAATCAAACTTGAAAAATCTTAGGAATGCATCTATTTTTTTCCTGTGTAAGAAAAGCTCTGAGCTGCGGTGTCTAGTTAACATCCCAGGAACACAATCCTGTATGAAGGAAGACTTTTGAATGTTCTCCCATTATGAACAAGCTCTCAAGAGATATTTCACACTTTGGAAGATAAGCAAGTCATTTCAAATATGGAAAACTGTGGAAACCCTGTATACTGCAATGGGCTGTAACGTGATCTAGAAAGATTGTGAACACTTGATGCAGTGGACAATCCAAATAGTCCAAAGGGCAGGGAAAGAACTGATAATGTGATCTGTACTCATCCACCAGAGATGATCTTGTTTGCAGGAGTTGGTGATGAGAATCTCTGAGGTCAGGGGATGAAGATTGGATATCCACTGGGACAGGAGCCATTGTAGCAGTCCCATACATAATCTTGCTAGGGGAACAATTGGGATGGCCGCCACCATACACCCCAGAGCCCGAAGAACATCCCTTGCAGACACCTTTCTTCGACAGAGTATCACCTGAACTTGTGCCCTTAATCTCTGAAGCCTGTGAGAGGGAAGAGAGATCAGACCTGAGTGTTGAGCACTGCCCATATAAATTCCAATTGTTGTGATGGCTGAAGGTTGGATTTTTCCCAATGAACGTGATGCCCAGCGACTCCGCTAGTACTAGAGTGTAGCAGAGGACATTGACCAGGAGGCGCTTGGTGGGGGCAGAGAGGAGCCAATCATCTAAATACAGAAACATCTGGAATCCTTGAAGTCTCAAATGAGCTGTGACCACTGCTAGGCATTTCGTGAACACTCTGGGGGCCATCAAGAGACCAAATGGCAGGACTCTGAACTAGTAATGATTGGCTCCCAGTCGGAAGTGAAGGAGACTCCTGGTGCATTTGTCCATTTTGAGGTGGTAATATGCATCCCGGAGGTCTATCGAGCACATCCCCACCCCCTCCAGAAGAAAAGGAAAGATGGATTGAATTGTGACTATGCAGAACTTGGTCTGAACCACTGATTTGTTTAGCTGGCTGAGATCCAAAATGGGCCTCCAATCCCCGGTCTTTCTTGGCACTAAAGAATCTTGAGTAAAAACCGGATCTGCACTGGTCTGGGGGACCTGTTGGATGACTCGTTTTTGACATAGCTTTCTTATTTTGGAAGCTGCCTCCTCCCTTTGACTGGGTGGAACATCAGGAAGGGATATTGGAGGTCTTGCTTAAGAGATTAAGGGACTGTGATGGCCTCTGGAAATTATTCTCTGCACCTATTGATCGTTTGTAAGAGAGCCAGGCAGCTAGGTGCAGAAAGAAACTAGCCCCAACTGCTTCCAGAGGAAAGCAATCTGGCAGCGCTTCAGGAGCGCTGATACAGTCTTCCTGAGAAAATCTCTGGGAGTCCTGATTTCGGGGACCCCCTCTGCCCCGAAAAGAGCATCTTACATTATTGGAACCCCCTTTGCCTCTGTGGGGGGGGGGGGGTCATCACCACGTGCCTCACAGAAAGGACCTTGAGACTTCCTTCCACTCCTCTGGTTCCTGGAGAAGGCGCACTGAGGTCTGGAAAAACAGACACATGGCAGACAAGGTCTTCCCATCTTGTTTGTACCTGGCTAATGTGTCCTTGATCTTAGAACCAAACAGAGCTGAAGGTTTGATAGGGGCATTTAAAAAGGAAGACAGTCTGCGAGGTCACAAATGCACATCCAGGCATGGCGTCTCACAACTGCGCCTGCACCCGCAGCTCTAGCCGCCCCTTCGGTTGCATGGGATAGCAACCTCATGGACGAGTTGGTAACGGACTCTAAGGTGGCAAGTTGGCAAGCAACTTTATCACATACCCCATCTGAAACTTGACCCGCGAGTGTTCCAGAGACCTTGGTGATGAGCTCTCTCTGGAGCCTTGCAAAATGTACCAAAAAGTTCAGGGACCCGACAGCAAAGGTCGCAGAAGCAAAAACTAGCTTCCCTAAACTGTCCACCGCCCGGGATTCTGTCGGGTGGGTGGACAGTAGGACTTTCCTCCACAAGGTCCTTTTTCGTGGCCACCACCACTGTAGCGTCTACTGGCAAACTTCTAGACCAATGGGGTTAATCCTCTGGAGGGGAGAGCATCTTATCAGATCTGGGGATCGTCTCAACTGTGTCTGGATTCTTCCATGCCTGCTGCACAATGAGCTTCTTTAACTCGTCAGGGGATCACCCAAGAAGTAGAGGGCAGAGACAGGAAGGCCTGCAGGAATATGGATTCCTCAGAGGAAGAGTTGGAGGGCTTCCAGTCATCCCTCTGCTTCAAGATTTCCAGGATGTCTCCAAATGAGACAGTTAGGGGGTGACCGTGGGGACCCTTCCCCATCATCGTAGTCCGTATCTTCTGTGAGGGACTATGCTGGGAAGTCCATGTGTTTCCTCTTACATGCCCATTTCCGATAAGGTTCTTCGGTGGGAGCATCTGAAGACTCAAAGGGAAATACCCTGGTACAGAGGTTTCCTGGGTCTTGCGCTCTCGGAGTCCTGGGGGGGCCTTTGATAGCTGCAGCTCAGAAGGAACGGGTGGTAGCTCTGATGGACTGCTCAAAGCAAGCACCATGTCCATCACCCGGAAAGCAGGCCCGCCTGAAGAGGAATGGGAGCCCAGAACCGAAGACAATTTTGGAAATGGAGTCTGACACCGCTCCACGCGGTCCACTCCTAGGGATGGAGCCTCAAGCAAAACCAGGGCAGGAGTCACCCTCTGACCCGAAGACAGAACCAGTGACACAACCAGAACCATGGCCGAACAGAGGGTTCCACCTCCCCAAGCATGAGATTGAGAAACGGTGGGTTCTGACAGAACACACACCCAAAGGGGCCTCGAAGCCTCAGACACTGTCATTGGCACCAAGGCAAGGGGTCCTCTCAGACATCGGGAATATGAGTCTCAGAACAGAAGGGTCCAAGGGAGGAGAATACATGGGGGGTCACCAGGGCAATGAACCCAAAACCTGGAGTGGGGTGGGCTCTAGGAAAATTTGTAATTCCCCTGGCAGTCAGCAGCTGATCAAAGAGGTGCACCACATCCAATTCAGATAGGCTCCTGGTGAACCTTACCGATTCCCCTGAGGGGGAATCTGGCCGGTCCAAAAAGGAGCTGAAGGCTTGTCTAGCAAATGGATCCGCAGACGGGGAGTACTGGGTCCGTGGTTTACTGAAAAACAGCACAGAGGATTCCAGTTTAGAAACTGGCAGCTAGGAAACAATCTGAGCAGAGAACGGTCTCGGAGTCAAAGTCACAGCTTGGGTGGAGGTCAATAGTGGCTCCGAAGATGTTGTCGTTGTGGAGATGATGGATGTCAGTGCCGATGTAGAGGCAGGCAAACTGGCTGGAAACGAAGTTGCAGTGGGAGCCGAGTTTGTGCTGGAACCGGCGCCAATGAGGCGATCATGGCAACTTGTGTGAACTACTGGAGCCAAACTCGGAGCTGAGGTGGTCGGAACAGAGGAGGAAATTCAAAGCTCGGTAGAAGCCTTATGGGTCTTGTGCTTAGGAGTTTTGCCCCCATCACCGGCCGGTGAAGAGGAGTCAGAGGGAGGACTTTTTGTCCACAAAAGGAGGGGATGAGCCCTCAGACACAGAAATAGCCTCCGAAAAAGGTGAAGGAAGCAGGCCCTTGAGGATTAACTTGTAACGTCCATCATTCAGCATCTGCTGACTGAAGCTGGCACAAATGTCACAGGGAGGTTTCGCGGAAAAGTGCGGAACCCCCAAACAATACACACATTCCTCATGAAGATCACTATTTGGGAGCTTACCACTGCAAGAGCAGCAATGTTTAAACCCCGTAGTCGCTTTCTTTTCAGACAGAATAGAAACACACGCTAAACTAGAAAGTTAGAGAGAGGGGGGAAAAAACAGCAATGGTATTGGGAATACCACAAGGGTAAAAAGGCAAATACCAACAATGGTACGATAGGATACCTCGGATAGAGCAGAGTGAGGAATTGGAGAAAAATAATGACAGGAAAAGAACTCAAATACTTATAAAATTTGAAAAATATGACACTTAGTTGGAGAGCTCGGAAAAACGCAGCTATATGGCTGCGCTGCAAATGAGATCTTGGGTAACTTAGTGAAGGGCATTGTGGGTAGCAGCTTAGCTCGAGAGTTTTTGGTGCACGCAAGCCTGGCACAAGGCAGACTGTTCAGAGGGCACGGAACCGAACCAATCAGTAATGAATAGTTAGATTAACAACTTCAGATGAATATGATAGCAATGAAAGTAACAGTAATTCTGCTAAATTTAACTTTCTTGGAAGGATTAAAAGAAAGGGAAGCTAGGCAATTTTCTGAGCTATCAGTTCATTTTATCAAAAAATCTGAGTGTTAGTCAGAGCCCTTGAAGACATGTCCCTTCTGAGTAAAGCAGCAAATGAGATTTAAGTATTTTGGGGCTAAAGAGGGAAATGTGGGCAGCGGAGTCAGCTCCCTGCATACAAAGTTTCTGAAAGCTGCAGGGGTCAGACCTGGTAAGCATGACTGTATCCCAGTGCCCTCTGGTCAGTTTTCAGATTAAAATTACTAATAAATGTTATTTCTAAAGTTCTGCTAATAGTTCAGAATAAAACTACATATACTTCACTTTCTAGTGGACATAAATATACATGCATCAATTTACACCAGGTCTTTCAAATAGACCATTTTAAACTAGTTCAAACTTAAGGAATATCGACTTAATAAAATTAAAAGTTATGTACTTGGCATAACTTGGCACCCGTGTTGTCTAATTTCACTCTCACTGATCGGTCTTAGGATCTGATTCAGCTGCTTTACAAGACTTCTGATCAGAGCCTTGAGTTCTTCCCTCTCCCATGATGCCTCACAGTTTGCTGCTCTATAGATTGTATATCTTTCTAGATGACTGATAGAAAAATGACGACCATAATCCGGAGCTCAAACAAGGAACCTATAGGTACCTACATTCCTCTAGATAGCTCAACAGCTTAGGATTGGGGATGAATGGGTGGGAGGGACGTGAGGAAGAATGAAACTGGACAGATGCCATGTATGAATCTGACATTGTCCATTCCATTCTTCCTCACTGATGGGTCAACTTCCCCAGCTATGTAAATCTTGGGTGGCCCTCATGGAAGGATATGCCTGAGCACCACGGAGCCAAAAGATGCTCTGTTCCTGGATACAATATCCAGCTTATAACATCAAACAAATGTGACTTAGATGGGGTAAGCTCCATGCCTTTCAAGAAATACAATCAGTAATCCATTTTGCTAGTGTGATCTTTGACACTGCCTGGCCTAGCTGATTAGGTGAAAGAAATAAGTTGCTCAGATTTCCTGCTTTTGTCCTGTGTAGGTAGAAACAACTATCTATGATCATCAAGCAAATGTAATGTTAAAACTTGGGAAAGACTGGTAGATGAACAGACAATATTGGATTCTGTGGCAAATTTGGACAAATCTAGGATTTGTTCTTAGAAACCTTCTTTGAAAAAGGTGGTTTTTGGATAATGGAGCTTGCAGCTCAGACTTTTGCCCGAAATAATGGCTACGAGAGAGTCTTCCAATACAGAAACTTCATGATGCAGGACTGAGCAGGTTCAAAAGGTTTCTAAGGCTTTGAAGTACAATGGTGAGGACCCAAGGAGGGGAAGGATCTTATTGGAAGCCTAAGGAAAACCTCTTTCATAAGTGGTTACATACTTTGGATGTTGAAAGGATGAATTACAATCTTTCCCCACAAGAAATTTGCAATTGCTGCCATTTGTAACTTTTTGGTGGGGAAACTGGCACCATCTTGAAAAATGAACTTGGGAACAGAAGTATAGCTGGAACAGGAGCTGAAAAGGGATCAATATTCTGTTTCGATCCCCCAAATGAAAATCTCTTCCACTTGTCATTATAAACCTTTTTTGTGGAAGGCTTCTGGGAAGCAAGTCTCTCTAAGATCGAGGAAACTAGCCTGGAATTTAAGAATCACTGAAGTAGAGAAACCAATCTATTAATCACAGTGATCCAAAATTGGGCCATTTATGTTCTGATAGATGGGGAACTGGAATTTACCTGGGATCCAGTATCCATGACGGATATTTGGTGAGAGATCTTAAGGTGAACCACAGCTAAGGCCAGAAGGGGGTGACGAGGATCAGAATACTCCAACCTGTTGGCCTTCTGTAGGACTTGTGTAATCAGAAGTATTGGAGGGTTAAGCATACACGAGACCCAAAGGCCAATCATGAACTAAAGCATCCCTCAGCAACTCCCCACTTGGGAGGATCGGAATGAAGTACTTGCTCGGGGGAGATGCAAAGATCGCAGCAAGGTTAGCCACATTGGCTAAATATTTGGTTTGCTACTGACTGGTTCAGGGAACACTCGTATGAACTCTATATAAATCTGCTTAGTCTCTGGTCTCCCCAGGAATGTGCATTGCAATTAGAAAGCGGCTTGAAATGATCACCCAGTCCCACAATCTCACCTCCCTGTACAAGGGGTATGAACAGGTTCCACCCTTTTTGTTGATTTACCAGACTACTGACAAGTATGAATTGCCATCATTCCTAGAGGGGAAAGAGTAGTGAAAATGCTTGGTGTCAGAAGTACTGCTCTCATCTCTAGGACGATGTGAAACTTGGTCTCTTATGGATCACGTGACTTGGACCAATCTGCCTTGATAATGCCCCCCACCACACCAACAGGGAAAAGTCAGTGGTCACTGTAGCCACTGGAAGAGGGCAGGGGGGCAGTCTGACCAGGTACAGATAGTTTGACACCACCCACCATTGGAGGTGACACTTGCAAATCAAGGTTAGTCTATTAGGAACAGACAGTGGTTGGTAGAGAATGACCACTGAACAGCTAGAATCCATTGTAGTATTCACATGACCCTTACTAGTGGTACTAGGAGTATGGTAGCTGACCTAGGGCTCACAAAGTTAGACGTGCAGGTGGAGTGGGTGTATCCAGTAACACTTGAACTTGCTGTCTCAGGAATATTGCACGCTGTGGGGGCAATGCAGCTATTTGAGTGATCATGTTCAGTTGTAATCCCATGTGCTCTGTTCTGTATAGGGAGCAATTTTGACTTAAAGTTTATCATGATTCCCTAATGCTTGAAGGTTTGTAGCACGTACTGAGTGGCTTAAAGAACCCGATATCCAGTGGGTAAAGTTATGAGCAAATATGGAAACGCCTGGAATCCTTGCAGTCTCAAGTGAGCTGCTACCACTGGCATGCATTTGATAAACACCAAGGGGCAGTGGAGAGTCGAAAGGGCAGTGCTCTGAATTGGTGGCAATTTGCTCCCAGCCAGAAGCACAAATGGCTTCTGGAGTGCATGTTTATCTTGATGTGCTAGTACACATCCTTGAGATCTATGGAGCACATCCAATCATCCTTGCATAGTAGTAGCAGTACAGACTGAACTGTAACCATGCAGAACTTCGACTTGATGAATAGGTTGAGAATGGTCAGATCTAGGGATCAGTTGCAGGTCCCCGGTCTTTTTTGGCCCCTAAAAAAGTAGGAATAGGTTCTGCATCCTTGCTCAGTCGGGACCCTCTGGATGACTTTTTTTGGAAGTTCCTGAAACTTTTGAATAGCTTTCTCCCTCGGTACAACGGGGAGACTACTCCTGGGGCGTGAATGTGGAAGGGAATACAGTAACCTCTGGAAATTACGTTTAGCATCCAGCTGTCATTTAAGCTTGTCCAGACATTTGGGTGCAATGATAATCTGCTCCAGACTGCTCTCCAGAGTAGGACAGTCTGCAGTGCTTTAGGAGCATTGGTAGTGCACGTCAGAGAAGGATTCTCTGAAGCCCCGAGTCTGCAGATCCCCTCTGCCTCTATGGTGGCATCTGCCATTAAGTCCTCTCCTCTGGAAGAGGAATCTTCTTGAGAATCCGGGAAAGGACCTTTAGTTTTCTGGGCCCACATCTTCTCACTCCACTATTCCCTTGAAAAGGTCCATGGGGGGGGGGGGGATTTCATGCAGACAAAGTCTTTCCTTCCTCCTCACTGTGGGTAAGTTTCTTTGACCGATGGTCCAAAAACAGAACCATCAAAAGGGGGTGTTGGACACCTTAAACAGTTCCACAAACTTTCATCTTGGCATGTCTTCTAAGGGCTATGTTGCCTCCAGCTGCTCGAGAGGTTCACTTAGCAGCATTAGAGATTAGAGTCATTGAAGAATTTGTGAAGGAAGAGTGACCAGTTGGGGAGATGCCTTCTTGAGGTCCTCCTCCAAGGACTACGCCAGAGTTGACAAGTTCTTTAACCAAATTCCCCCTGCAGACACATGGTGTGCCAAATAATCAACTTTGCTCTCAATGTAAAGGTAGCAGAGGCATAAATGTGCTTCCCTGTCTAACGCCAGAGACTTCTTGCTTGGGGGATGGACAATGGAGCTCTGTTCTGCTAGCTCCTTCTTGGTGGCTGCTGGCACCACATTGGCATCAGTGGGAATACCTTTGCTCCAATGTAAGCAGTCAGTAGGTAGGCTACGGTACTTCTGTATGCTTGGGTATGGGCTCCAAGGTGTCAGTCTCCTTCCACGACCAGCAGAATACCAGTTCGTCCAGTGTGATCACCCAGGATATAAATGAGCATGCAGGACCACTAACTCCAGAGAACGAGGTTGAGATAACCATCCACCTTTTTGCTTCAGGATTTCTAAAATCTCTAATGGAGAGGTTGTCTGGTGGAGATCAGGGGACTCTTCTCCCTCACTGTAGTCAGTGTCTTCAGTCAAGGACTCCTAAGGTGAGTCCAAGTGCTTCCTCTTGCACCGTTTCTTCCAATGAACCTCCCCCGTGGGATGCTTGGGAAAGGAATCTGTGGAATGGGGAACCCCTGCAAAGGAAGGCCTGGAGGGGCTGAGTACAGGCAGGATGAATGGGTCCAAACCTTGGATCAGAAGGTGACTAGGTAGAATCCAGGAGGTGGAGACTCATCTCGAGCTCTGGACAGATTCAATGCCAACTATACCCTCATCTTGAGCTCTGGACATATTCAGGGCCAACTTTACCCACCTCCCCCCCCCAAAGGACCAATCACAATGCCAGTAGATTGCCAGGCACCCAGTATAACTGCTGCACAGGTTCAATCAACACTGTCCAAGGCCAAGAATATAGCTTCTATGGGACCTGACAATATCCCTGGTTGTGTTCTACATGAACTACAGCGTGAACTGGTACCTCTCACCTGTGTGCTCTGTTCAATCACAGCCTCACCTCAGGCTTTGTCCCTGCCGAATGGCACACTGCTACAGTTATCCCTCACTACAAAGGAGGAGTGACTACAGACCCTGGGAACTATCACCCCATTAGCCTGACGAGTCGGATATGCAAAGCTATGGAACGCATCATCATGGACCTAACAAAAGGATACAGGGAATCCCCAAACTCTGGATCCCACAGTTTGGTTTTGTGAAGGGTAGATCATGCCTGCTCAACTTGGTCGATTTCTTTGAGTCACCAGAGCTGTGGATGAAGGCAAGGTGGTTCATACAGCCTACCTTGATTTGGCCAAGGCTTTTGATACCATTCCCCACTCAGGAATCACAGAAAAACTCACTAAGCTTGGCTTCAACCCCTATATCACTAGGTGGGTTGCAAACTGGCTCACAAAGTCCACAGTGTGAAAGTAGCTGACTCAAGTCAGACTGACGATTAGTCATGAGTGGAATCCCATAGGGTGCAGTCCTGGGTACTCTCCTGTTTGGCATCTACTTCTCTGAAGTCCAGGCCAACACAAAGGGACTCTGGCTGGCAAAGTTCATAGAGGATTGCAAGTTGGAAGCTATTAACTCCCCAAGTGATGTTGACATCCTACAGAATGACCTCACTGACTACTGGTGTCAGAACATGGCCTTAAGCTCTACGCCAAAAAATTTGTCATCCCCTTTGGGAAAAACCCAGTTCCCATGAATTACTACAATGATTGTAGTCCACTGAATACAGAAGACATTGGGAGATCTGGGAACACAGGTTGACAGCAACCTCTTTTGATCACCATATTGCCACTGTCCTCAAAGTCCTATGTGGCACATCTCATTATTAAGGGTTTTGCATCCAGTAAGTAAAAGCTCAGTCTCACTCTACTCTTCCCTCATTAGGCCAGAGTACAATGCCCCATTTAGCATGTACCTCATTAGACACAACTGGAGAGGCCACAAAAGTACCTCACAAAGAGGATCCTAGGCCTTAAACACTTGTCCTATATGGACAGACAAAAAAACTCCAACTATTCTGTCGCATATCACCTACTTGGAGGCAATCTCTGCTTTACTGACAAACCCATGTCTGACCCAGCTCTTTTAGAAATGCTACATCTAAAGAAATCCCAATCCCTCTGCACCACACACTCCGGAGACCTCAACCTCATTACCACAATTAACAGAACATGATGGAGGGGCAGGTTCATAAGCCAGAGACTGCCCATGCTATGGAACAGACTTCCCATACATGTCAAGCAGATCACCTCGCTGACCCTCTTCAGGAGAAATCTTGAGTGGATGGGAAACAGAAAATTCACCCCGGGGATAACACCAGTGGCTCTACTCGACAGAGGCACTAGGAACTAAGGTCGAGTGGCACTATGCCAGAGTAATCCTATGGCTAGGCTTGTAAAAGCCCCAGGGCCATTAGCCTAGTACACACCTATGAACCTATGGAGAAAGTCCTTTGCCACCAGAAAAGCAGACAAACTTAGGGAAACTCACTACCCCCCCTCAGGGTCATAGGCTCATAGGTTCATACTAGGCTACCTGCCCTAGGGCATTTATAAGCCTAGCCAGAGTGTGTGTGGCTTTCACCACCCCTTAGGATGAGAATACTATACCCATTAGTTTGCTGTGCCTCTGTCCAGCAGTGACAGAGATGATTCCCAGGGTAAACCTACGATCTCCCATCCACTCGTCAAGATTTCTCTTGAACAGAGTCAGTGAGGGGCTCTGCCTCACATGGACTGGGATTCTGTTCCATAGTGTAGGGAGTCTCTGGGTGATGAATCTGTCCCTCCAGCACGTCCTATTTATATCCGTGTTGAGGTTTAAGTCTCTTGCTCTCGTGGCTCTGGTGGAGTGGAGCATGTCCATTAATTCCGGGTTGGACATGGCCTTGTATGTCAGGCACAGATCACCTCTGAGCAGACAGTATGCGACTGAATAGAGCTGGAGTTTCTTCAGTCGGGCAGCGTATGACATATGTTTGAGGCCCTTTATTCTTTTGGTGAGGAACTTTTGGGGTCTTTCCAACTGCTGCAGGTGTCGGGTAAGGTACATTCCGAATGGGGCATTGTACTCAATCATTGGTCTGATAAGTGAAGAGTACAGGGGTACAATGACCTCTCCTGATCTGGATGTGAATCCCTTCATGATCAGGTGGGCAATGTAGAAGGTCTTCCTAACCACTTTGGCAATGTGAGTGTCAAGAGAGGTTACTGTCAACTTGGGTCCCCAGGTCCCCGATGACGTCTTCCGTGTTTAATGGATTACCACCTATGTGGTAATTAGGGGTTACCTTGTTTTTCCCAAAGGGTATGACTATACATTTTTTGGCATTTAGCTTAAGGCCATGGCTCTGGCACCAGTTATCCATTTCTATGAGACTTCTCTGGAGGATTTCTGTGTCTGATGGAGTGTCAATTATGGTGCCCAGTTTGCAGTCATCTGCAAATTTTGTCAGCCACAATCCCCCTATGTTTGCCTGCACTTCAGAAAAATAAATGCCGAACAAGTGGGGGCCCAGGACTGAGCCCTGTGGGACACCGCTCGTGACCAGCTTAGAGTCTGACATGGCACCAGCAACTCTAACCCTGTGGGTTCTGTCCTTGAGCCAGTTTGCAACCCATCTTGTGACATATGGGTTTACATCTAAGCTGGTGAGCTTTTCTATGATGCCAGAGTGGGGTATTGTGTCGAACGCTTTTGCTAGGTCAAGGTAGGCTGTGTGAACTGCCTTACCCTCATCAATGGCCTTAGTGACTGTTTCGAAAAAGTCGACCAAGTTCAAGAGGCAGGATCTGCCCTTGACAAAGCCAAATTGGGTAGGATCCAGTGTCTGTAGGTCCCCAATGTCTTTATGAGTTCCATTATGATCCTCTCCATAGCTTTGCAGACAAGGCTCGTCAAGCTTATGGGGCGGTAATTTCCAGGGTCCGTAGAAGCACCGCCTTTGTGGAGAGGGACCACAGTTGCCGTATGCCATTCTTTGGGTACGTATCCTGTAGTAAGGCTAAGATTAAACAGCAGCCTTATGTGTGGGTTTAGTTCCTCATTGAGTTCGTGTAGCACACAGCCGGGGACAACGTCCGGTCCCATTGATGCTGTGTTTTTTGCTTTAGAGAGAGCAGCTCTCACCTGGGCATCTGAGATGTTTGGGAGGCTAGACTCTGGTGGGATAGATATTTCTCCTTTTGGGGGAGGGAGGGGAGAAATTTGCACTGAACCTGTCTGCCAGTATGTTGGCAATGTCTGTGGGTTCAGTGATTTTTGTATCATTTTGGACTAATTCTGAGCATATCTGGGAGTTTCCACCCAGGTTTCTAACATAGCTAAAGAAGGCCTTATGATCGTCTTTTGTGTCATTAGCGATTTTTCTCTCAAAGTTGGCCTTGGATGATTTTATGAGAGATTGTAGTTTTTTGCTAGTAGTGATCAGAGATGCCTTCCCTTTTAGGGATTTTGCTCTGTCATGTAGTAGCTTTCTCCTCTTGTTGTAGAGTTTGTTTATGGCTGGGGTCCACCAGACCGGGCGCCTGCCTTTGGTGGAAAGGGTCTTGATTTTATTAGGGATTGCTTGATCCATACATTCCTGAAGGTGCTCGTAGAAGGCATTTGTAAGGGTTTCAGCAGCGTGGGTTGTGGTTTCCACTGGCTCGGGTGCCTTGATGGATACCACTCCAGTCTTAAGAAGTGTGAAGTTTGGTTGTGTGAAGGTCTTCACTGTGGTCTTTTGCTGGGGTGGGGGCGGGATGTGGATCTCCAGTGAGATTAATTTATGGTCTGATCTCACCAATGAGGGATATACTTCCAGTGTGGAGCATTTTGTCCCCATGTTTGTGATGATCAGGTCTAGTATATTTTCTCCTCTTGTGGGAATGGTGACTAGTTGTTCCATAGCATTTGAGTTTATGAACTCCAGGAACCTTTGGGCTAGGGTGTTGGGGCTTGAGTAATGTTCCCAGTCTGTTTGGGTAGTTGAAGTCACCCAATATGATGGTGTTTGGAGAGACATTCATACTCTCCAGTGTCTTCAGGAAGGCTGTGTGGGTTTCCTGAGTTTGAGAGGGTGGTCTGTAGCATGCTACAAACTGTAGGGCAGTTTTACCTATGGTTAATTGCACCTGGATGGTCTCCGATGCTTCGTGCATTGCCACTAACCTGGAGGTGTGGGTATCCTTTATGAATATGGATACTCCCCTCCTTTTGTGGTTCGGTCCGGATTTTGGGGCCGGAACGCATGGTATGAGGTATAACCTGATAGTGCTGGGGGTGCTCTCAGGAGCCTTGAACCAGGTTTCAGTCACAGCACAGACATCGATGTTCTCCATACTGAGGAGGGCTTCGAGGGCGTGCATCTTGAGGTTTAGACTTCTGGCATTGAGCAGTATTACCCTTAGTTTTTCTCCATTTTTGTTTTCTAGGGTGGTAGGTTTATCATTTGAGCCTTGCCTAAAAAAGGCACTATGGGGGTGGCAAGAGCCTTTGCCAATATCCGGAAGTCCAGGGGTGACAGGTGCAAGCCGTCCCTTGCGAAGCAGCGTGGCTTGTCAAGCATGTCATCTCAGGCAGACAGACATTGGATCCCCTTAGAATGACACCAGTAATTAAGCCAATTATTAAAGCTGATCATTTTGTCTCTGTATTGTGGCATCATTCTTGGTGAGGGTAGGATACTACTCAGGGTCAGGGTCATACCGGCCTGGGCTACATAATCAGAGCTCCTCTGTCTCTTTTCATGTAGTCCAGGGAGGTACGTCTCAGGTCGTTCACACCGGCATGGACAATGACTGAGTCATACTTGTACTTGCTGTGGAGTGACCTGAGTGCTTGTGTTATGTGGCGGATTCTAGCGCCAGACAGGCAGCTTACTGTGATCTTTTCCTTGTTCAGTCTGGTGAGTGGGACGTCAGTGTGTCTGACTATGGAGTCACCTATAACAAGCGTGTCTGGCACTGTCTTTGGCCTTAAGGGCTGTGACTGTTTAGCACACTGACTTTGAGAACTATGTGTTGCATGTCTTATGTCTTGAGGTGGCAGTTGCTTGGCTGTCTGCTTTGGAGGCCTCTGTAGTTTTGGTAGATTTCTGATCAGTGCCTCCGAGTATGTCTTTGTGTGTTTATGTGTTTGTTTTGCAGTTGTGATAGTTCTATGTGAAACTGGGTTTGTGGTGTGCGTGGTTTCCTTCTCCTCCTGTCTGGTCTTGCCAGTCCTGAGTTGAGAGCTCAGCCTCCAGTTTGGCTATATAGTTGCATCTCTCACATGTATTTGTGTTTTGTGGGAGAAGGAGTGGGTTGTGTGTGTACATGAGGCAATTGTAACATTGCCTCAAGATGCCCAGATTCACCAGCTGAACAGGAGAGGACGCTAGCAACTGACCCTTCGACATGCTAGAAAAAGTGAAAAAGTTTGCTGTGTAACTGAGTCAGAAGGGACCTATAGGGAAATGGGTACTCAAGGGGATTCAAGGCTAATGTAGTACTTTGTTTAGTATACAAGTACGTTACCTATATAAAAATGCTTTAGGAGCAAGTGCTGAGCTTTTGAGATAGAGAATAGACAGTTTAGATTGCAAGTAGAGAAGTTCTAAGGGAAAAATTGAATAGCAGACTTTACGGAGCCAGAAATAGTTTAACCTTCTTTAACCGGCGCTGCCCGATGGTGCTCTATGGGCAACTCCGCGCTAAATCACGCTAAATCGGATTTTATTACAGGGGGCTGAAAAGAGCTAGGAATTGACCCAAAATGGCCAATAGACTACAAGTTTCTGGCTGGAACCACTCCTCTAGGGACAAATAGGCTGCTCAGTGCTCCCCACTCCCACTGGTGAACAAAGACGCTTCCTTTTATCCAAATAAGGATATGGAATAACACAGGAACCAAGACAAAGCCCTGAGATCAGCAAACTCTGAAGACTGGACTATTCTAGTTCAGTAAGGCGGGAAAACAAGATTTTTTTTTTGTTTTTGTCTTTTTTGCATTAAACAGAGGAAAAACCAGAAGCCGCCAAAAGGAGAGAAAGTAGACGCTGCCCTGGAACAAGTGCCTCTGGATAGCATTGACCCAAGCTGTTGAGAGCCAAAGCCACACCAGTGCCTCACATCTGGGACCTGCTTTGTTCTGAAAGCATTGGAGCACAGCTGGTCAGACACAGTCAAGGAGAGATGCATCCTTGGCTCAGACAGCTCTCTTGGATAAGCCAGATCCTGGGTTTCCAAAGCCAATGATCAGATCATAAGAGGAGACCGCACTAGAGGGGGTGGCTGAGGAATGAGTAGACTTTGCAGGGAATGACTGGTCCAAGCAGTCTGAGCTGTGAATGGTGACTTGCTCCCAATCTGTGTACTGCTCCAAGGCATTTGATGGCTTTGGATCAGAGGAGGATTTGCTCAGAGGCAGGAAACTTCAGATCCTAATATCTGACTGATGCAAAGGGACACTCGGGTCCATAGTCTTAGGACCCAATAAGGTTCGGATCAGAAGCACTGTCATTGTAGGTCCAGGTTCTGTTCGATCCAAAGACCCTCTTGGAGCCAATGGAGAATGGATATCTACTGAATCGACAACTTATTTTTCTGGGACAGAAGACTTCGTCCTCAGGGATGCTGAGGTGATACACTTTGTCTCCTTAGAAATCAAAGGCTTCACTGGGGTTTGAGCTCTAGAAGCCAGAAGACCTCAATCAACTTGTTTCTTTTGTCTGATACAGCACAGGGATTAAAGGCCATGCAAATAAGTCGGCCTCTAAGTGCCAAGGCCAGAGACAGTAGATGCACCTCTTGTGGACATCTGAATTTAGAATCTTGTGTCCACAAGAGGCTTATCTTTTGAACCCTGTTGGTTTCTCAGCCATATCACTCAACACAGGATTACCACGTCAGCAAAGAGAAGCTACCAAACAGAAACTAATAAAAGATACTGGCAAAAGTCTTTTTTATTATACTAGAGAAAGGAGAAAAAGGAGAAAATGTCCAACAGTCGGACTAAGCATGGAGGGGGAAGGGGACAGGGTGAAACCTTAATGCACACAAAAACTACCTACTTAGGAAGGAAATTAAGCATGAAATTAGCAAAGTTCAATAAAGATGAATAAAGACTGACAAAGGAAAAATCACCTAACTGCACTTGAGGTAACAATCAAGTTTGTGTTGGATGGCAGCAAATGAGACATGAGGAGTTAGAGATGTGAAGCATCACTGGAGGGAAGAACTGGAGGCTCTGATCAAAAGTCTTGTGAAGCAGCCAAATCAGATCCTAAGACCCATCAGTGAAGAATGATCATCAGATCCAGTGTCAACAGTACTGAAAAGTTTAATTGTACAAATTTCACAAAACTGAGATCCAAGGAGCTAACCTTTTTCCCAGTTGGCCTTATATAAAACCTTTAAAAAAACAACTTTGGCATGGTTATAAAGGGGATCCAAAGGCAGACTAGCAGAAATGGCCATCAAAAGTACCTTGAAAGAAAGGTAAGAGATCAATGTAAAGCAACTCTCAAATAAGCAGAGTTATCCAGGCATGCTGTGGATTCTTGTTACTTGAGTGATGCCAGCTAATCTTTCCCACACAGGATAGCCTAGTAGCAGATTTTCTGGCTTTCAGTACTTACTGCCTGTTGAGACAGGAACCTGAAAGGTAAAATTTTATCATCCCACCCTCAACTTGCAAGACAATTTGGATGTGCGGGAAATTAGTTGTGTGCTTACTATAACCATCAGTTATCCTTCTCATTCTGCTTCACTAATGGGTTATGGATCTGATCCTCAGATCGGATTCTGCCACCTTCAACAGACATCAGCTTCCAGGCTCTAGCTCCTCCCTTATCCATAAGCCTCTGCCCTAGCTCTACCGCTTCAGATAAAGTCTGCTGCCTCTAACAGAAGTAGATAGAAAAAAGAAAAGGAACCAAAGGCTCACATTGAAATGTAGGTTTCCAACAAAGGTTTCTTCAGATCCTCTAAACAGACCAAGAGAGGGATGGTTGGATGGGAAGGTGAAGCAGAATGAGAGGACACAAATACCAAGTTATGGGCAAGTACATAACTAATAAATCTGTTGTTCCTGTCATTCTGCTTCACTGATGGGTCAGTCCCCAGCTACATGATTTCTTGGGTAGCCTCAAGGAAGGATATACCAGTGCACTGAAGCCAAAAGATGTCCTGCTCCTGGAGATTATTTCAAACTTATAATGGGTCACGAAGATGAGACAGACCAAGTTGCTGCAGCACAAATATCAATTGTAACTCTAGGTGAAAATGCCACCGAGACAGCTATGGATCTTGAGAGAGATTTTGGAGTACTAGGCAATTTCAGACCATTTTTGTCCAATGAGTTAATCAACTGATTATCCACCTAGCTAATGTCATTTTAGAAACAGTCTCATTTTCCTCTAACCGTAAGGGTCGAGCAAATAGCTGCTCAGATTTCCTGAATTGTCTTGTTCTATGTAGACAGAAATGCAACTGTCTAAACATCCAAACAGTAACATTTTCCTTTGTTAGAAAAACTCTGAAAACACTGGTCACTGAATTATCTGATTCAAGTTAGACTCTGGCCACTTTTGGCATAAGATTGGTTAACACCTAGGGAAACTATCCTTGTGAAAAATTATATATATGGAGGTTTAGGTGACAGTACCTACAACCCAAACTCTTCTTGCTGAAGTAATAAATATTTCAAGTCACAATCAGCTGGTTTAAAGGATTTTGGGGGGTAAACCCTTGTAAGATTATAGTTGGATCCCGCGGGGGAGAGGGGTCTTTGATCAGCGGCCTAAGATGACACCTTTAAGAAAAGCTTTACATACTCTGATGGAAGCTATAGAACCCGAAGGTAATCCTGAATGAAAATTGGAAATGGCTGCTAACTGGAGCTTCAGTCGCAAAACTGGATCCCTATAAACAAGGTCAAGGAATGAACAAAAGCAACATGGACAGAAAAAGGGTCAATGTAATGATTAGCAGCCCAAATAAAAAATCTTTTCCACCTCCTTTTATATACCCTTTTGGTGGAAGCTTTCTGGGAAGCTAGAATACCTCTGACAGACAAAGAAACACTGGACCCTCTAGCAATCATGGGAACTGGAGAAGCCAAGTGGTTAACTTGAGGGTGGGGAGATCTGGGTGGAGTCCTAGTGTTGGATGATAAAGGAGGTGTGATTTGGGTTCCAATATACATGGAGAATCAGGTGAGACCAGAGGAAGGGGAACCAGATCTGATAAGGCCAAAAGGGGGCAATGATGATCACAGTACGCTTCAAACGTTTTGAAATTTTGGAATCTGTGAAAGAGGAAGGTAAGCGTATAGGAGACCAAGGGGTCAATTGCTGACAGTTGCTCGGGGAATTCCCTGAAGGAAGGATCAGAGAGAACTGCTGCACTTGTGTAGGGATGCATAGAGATTGCAGCAGGAAAAGACCCCAATGGTCGAACATCTTGTTCACTACTGACTGAAGGACCACTCGTGTGGCATCAGAATAGACCTGCTGAGCCTGCCAACACACTGGATTTCCCTGGTACGTGTGTTGCAAGTAGAAAGTGGTGTGAAGCAATCACCCATTCCCAAACTCTCATGGCCTCTGTGCAAAGTGGGTATGAATGGGCTCCTCCTTGCTTGTTGATATACCAGACAACTGACATGTCTGTATGAATCACAATAGTTCCCAGAAGTAGACTGTCCTGAAAGGTTTGTAACAGGAGGACATCCCTCATCTCCAGGACATTTCTATGCAATCTGGTCTTTAGGAAGTCCACATGCCTTGGACCATCTTCCTTTTAAAATGCCCCCCCCCCCAGGTGGAACCATCTGTGGTCAATATGGCTAATGGAAGGAGAAGGATGAAAGGTCTGCCTACCAAAAGATCGGGAGGAATCCACCACTCTAAATGGCTTCTGCATACATTGGTCAGTATGATGGGAACATACGGGCTGATGCAGAACTGACCACTGAATAGCCAGTGTCTATTGTAAAATACACACAGTATCTGGCTAGAGGGACTAGAATTAAAGCAGCTGCCATAGATCCCAGGGCCCATAGAAGCAATCTGGCAGGAGGAGATGGATGAGATACTGTACTTGAAGAGTCAAAGTGTTGAAGCAATGTTGGGGCAAGTAATCTACTTGCGCAAGTATGATCAGTTGAGCCCTGATGAATTCCAAGGTTTGAATGTTTGTGACAGTTTATGCTGAAGCCTAGTTTATGGGAAATCCAATATAGATAGTCTCTGGCCTGAGAAAATTGACACTGGGTGGGGGCAGTTAGAAGCCAATCGTCCAGATATGGGACTACCTGAAGCCCTTGCAAGCGTAGATGAGCTGCAACCACTGGCATGCATTTGATAAACACCAGGGGTTTGTGGCAAGTCCAAAGGGCAGGGCTCTGAACTGGAAGTGATTTGCTCCCATGCAGAAGCACAGGTGACTTCTGGACTGCCTATTTTTATGCAATAGTACGCGTCATCTAAGTTCAGAAAGCACATACAATTGTCTTTTCTTAGTAATGGAAGAATGGACAACCATAACCATCTGGAATTTCTTTACATATAAATTGAGCTTGCTGAGGTCTAGGATAGTCCTTGCGTCCCCAGTTTTCTTCGGCACAAAAAAATAAATAAAATTAAAAAAAAAAAAGGACCAATCACCCTTTTGGCTGGGACCCCTTGAATGACTTTTGCAGTAATCTTTTGATCTCTGGAATTGCCAGCTTCCTCTGGCTGGGAAGAACGTCAGAGTTTTTGAACCTTGGGGAGTGGGGGTGGGAATGTAGTGGCCTCTGGATATTATGCTTTGCACCCAAGCATTTGAGATTTGGGCCCAGCAGCAAGGAAAGATTGCACCAGACTGCCTCTAGAGTCAGTCGGGCAGCACTTCAGGAATGCTGAAAGGGCTCATCAGAAAGGGATTCCTTTAAAGCCCTGATTTTGTAAGACCCCTCTGCCTCTAGGGTGGCAGCTCCCATTAAAGCTTCCTCCTCTACTTCTGGAAGAGTATACTCCACTTTGATCAGGAAAGGAACCTTGCAATTTTCAAACAAGGTTTTCTTAGCTCCTCTGGATTTCTAGAATAGATTTCTTGAGGGATGGAAAACTTGATCCTCAATGCAGACAAGGTCTTGCTCACTTGTGGGTCAGGGTGCCCTTCACTGATGGGCCAAACAGAACCCATCTAAAGGAGTGTAGACAAGACTTCTCAAAGGGCTCCGTGAAATCACAAAGCTTCATCCATGCATGTCTGTGTATATCAATGTCAGAGCCGGCTGCCCTTGAAGATCCTTCTGCCGAATGGGAAATGAGCCTCATGGAGGAATTTGCCAGGAAGTAAGAGTGGTCAGCTTTGGAGAAACTATCTAGCTCCTCCTTAGGCAAGCACTCCGCCAAGGACTCTGTTCTTTCACTACGTCTCTGTAGGCAAATAAAATATGCCAAGTAACTAAGCTCTACGCAAAATAGCCACTGAGGTGAATGAAAGCTTCCCGAACCTGTCCACCACTAACAAGTGGACAGATGTAGATGGGCCTGCCCAAGGCCTCCAAGAATAGTCAGGATTTCTGAAGGACTAGCCACCTCTAAGATTTCTATGATGTCTGCAAAGGACACATTTGGTGATTTGGGAGATCCCTCACCCTAATTGGAGTCCACATACTTAGTGAGGGACTCCATAGGGGAGTCCAAGTACCTCCCCTTGGAAGTCCTCTTACGTGGGTTCCTCTCCATGGAATAGTCAGGTGAGAAGATGGAAGAGAAAGGGGTCACCTCAAGTGTAAGAGTTTAGGGTCCTTACAGCTGGGCTGACCCTGGACAGAAATGGAAGGTGGAAGGCCCAAATCCAATGCAGGGAAATGGAGGACCAGAAGTCAAAGGGTCCAGAGCTCTGTCCACAGAGAAAGCCTTTTCTAAAACTCTTGTAGGCCCCAGGATATCTTCCACCAAATCTCTCAAAGCCAAAGTCACCAAAGGAAGGAGCATCCCAGGGCACCAGCTCTCTGATGGAACCGGACCAGCACTGTGGAGAGCCGAAGGTCCATAGGGAAGAAAAAGATCCAACAAAACTTGAGCCAAACATCAGCCCTCTGATCCAGCCATGACATCACAGACCCAGGACTCTCTGATTAGAGCATCTCTGAGCAGAGGTAGCCAAGGTCAGTGTCGAGGAAGCAAAGGTTCTATGATTTGACCACAAATCCCTCAGACTGCTGTCCTGGGGCTCCAAAACTGCTATACGGATTGGAGAAAAGTGGTAGGGACTCAGATCCATGAGGGGAACTGCTGGAAGTATCCCCATGTGGATCTGAGCCTTGATAATGAACCTAACCATCCTGTCCACGTCATTGTACAGGCTCCTACAGGATCTGAAGAAGCCATGAAGGAATGCCTTGAATGTCTTGTCTCAAAATCTTGGTCAGCACTGCAGCAGATAGATTTTATGGCTCTCCCAGGTGAACAAAAACTAGATCCCAGATCCGGGGACATGCAGATCTCAGAAAGAGGTTGAAAATTCGGACCTAAACTGGTAGGATCCAAAGAGGTAGTCAGTCTGGAAGTAGGCTCACTCTGAGCCATCAAGTCTATCAGATCAGAGGAAGCCAACATAGATCTAGGTGCTGGCATCTGCTCTTCCAACTCTATAGCAATTTTTGGAGGCTCAGAGGCTGCCCTGGATTCTTTATGTTAGCACTTTATTGCCTCAGAGCCTTGCAAGTCTTTAGAGAGGGGTTGAGCCCTTTGAGAAGTTGAGCAGGCAGAAGCCCCTTTTAAAATTCTTATTTCTATGCTCCTGGAATGCCAGAGGATTGAAATCCTCGCAGATCTTACAAGGGAAATTCAAGTGGGCAGCCCCCAAACCAACACATTTGTCATGTGAGATTTTATCACATGCAGCACACCTCTTAAACCCAGTTGGCTTATCCATGAAGATAAACTACAACATGTACTAAGACAACGAATCCTAAAAAGAAAAGCTATAATGCTAGTTTTTTTTTTTTTTTTTTTTTTTTAGAACTGGCCAAGGCCTGACGGAACAGGAAAGTCTACCCAGTAAAAGACACAACGCCCTCTAACACTAAATAGGAAAGGGAGGAGTTTAAGATTATAAAGAAAGGTTTTAAATATCAATAGAAAAATATTAAGAGCAAAACTTCACTTAGCCGAGAATAGACTAAGCAATGGAAAATGTGTACATACTGGCAGCAAATGAGATCTGAGGAGGTAGAACTGCTAGGGGCAAAGGATTATGGGTAAGGGAGGAGCTTGAACTTAGCTCAAGTCTATTGAAGTCAGAGTAGGATTAGAAGATCGGATCCATAACCTATCAATGAAGCAGAATGAGGGACATCAGACCTTATTAACTTCCCTTGAACAGAAGGGAGAACCCACCATTGCCTTGGAGAGAAGGGAGTCAACACCACAAGTTTTAGGGAGTCGTCTGCATTTTCATAACAACCCTGGTAAAGTCAACAGAAAGGAAAATTATCCCGAATACTTGTCCACTGCTCATGGGAATGCAAAAGCATTCCTGACCTGTTTGAAGGAGGTCCTGGAACAGAATTTTCCTAGTTGTCTGTTCTGAAGGGAGGCAAACAGCTCTAGTTGAGGTCTTGCCCACTGGCAGTGCAGATCTTTCAAGACTCCAAGATGAAGCTTCCATGTGTGGAGCAATAATGCTGCCCTTTTGAGCTGGTCTGCAATGAGTTTTTTCTTTAATATACAACCTGAAAAGTGAGGTTGAGCCACCATATTCACTCAGAGTATGATGCTGTGCCCCTTTATGTACCACATCACTGTGGCATAGACCTTGAAAGCACTGGTAACAGCAAACATCTGATATTTATGTGCAGTCTACAGTATTCCACACAGCTTGCACTTTTACCCCTTCTGATATGCCCCACGCCAGGTTAGAAGTATCTGTGGCTAACTGGAGGGGGGGGGTTGAAAGGGAGAATGGTAGTCCCAATTGCCCCCTATATGGTCTGTGCACCACCTAATCACCCTCTATGTATCCCACAACTGAAATTTGAAAATTCAAAGGGTTTAAAGGTTGAATACAAACTGATTTGAGGTACCACTATTTTCCTCATGTGCAGTCTGGCAAATGCATGATCAATGCCAAGTACCCCAGAATCCTGAGAAACGCACCCACTGTTTCTTAGTTTATGTTGGATAAACTAAGGAAAATTACTGTAATATTTCTACATTGTCTGGGGGGAGAAGCTCTGAGCAGCAAGCATTGCAGGAAAACCATTCTGTAATAAGGGACAGAGACTTCTACAAATATGAAATCCTAGATAGAAGCTCATTTAGTTAGGCTCTTAACAGCTGGAATAAAGTCTGCAAAGACAAGACCAACTTCTAGATATGGAAAAAGTGTATGCATTGGAGTCTGAAGTAATGACTGCAGCTAGGTATTTTGTGAATACCCTTGAAGAGTGCCCAAAGGGTAAAACCAAACACAATGTAAGAAACTGAGATACCATATTCTTATTACCAAATAGTTAAGGCAACAGATGTCTCAGATACAGCTTTACCATGAAAACTAGACAGGCTCAGTAGCATAAGATTCTGAAGTGATAAAATACAACTGAAATCTTAATGTGGAGGTTTAGAGCCATTACCAACAGGATTATTCTGGTTTGGAAACTAAAACATCCTTTAATAAACAGCCTTTGTCTAGAAGATGGACAGGCACTAGTTCCATTACTCCCCTAAACAGCATATTGTGCAACATGGGAGGAAATTGAGCATATGGCTTGCTGGGCAAGAGGAAATCCCCTGGAAAGAAGGGATTCCCATTGCCGAGATTG
The DNA here is from genome assembly GCF_019279795.1 of Protopterus annectens. Lineage (NCBI taxonomy): Eukaryota > Metazoa > Chordata > Ceratodontiformes > Protopteridae > Protopterus > Protopterus annectens. Next base: position 415,060,554 of record NC_056738.1, on the reverse strand, counting down.
CCCTTCTTGAACTGGCCTCAGAACCCAACTATCAGATTACGTTAAACCAAAAGGAAACAAGACGGACTACTGAGATTGCCAGGGTGGAAGGAGGGATTCTGAACCATCAGGTACTGATACTGACTGGGAACACAGTCGTTCACTTCTTTGATTTAAAAAGTGTTTCTTCTGTTGCTTTTCCCTCGTTTAGAGAGTTTGTTGAGGAGGATGGGGAGGTAAAACTTGGGCATCAAAAAGGCTGCAATACTCCTGGTCATGTTTTTCTCAGACTTATTTTGCCATTCTGCAATTGAGGTGCTTATCCAAGAGAGAGAATAAAGTCTGATTTTGCTTCAAGGAGGTTGAGAAAGTACAGTTTTGTACCTACCATAAATGTAGATGTTAGAGTGCTCATACAGCTGCAGTCATTACAGATGGGTTATCCTGCCGTCAGGCGGGTCCTCGGTCGGCCGAATTCCAAAGTCTAGGTCCGGCGTCGGTTGTCGTCGCTTCTTCCCTGACGTCAGTGCGGCAGGGGTATAAAAGAGGCAGCCGACGCCATTTTCTTCAGTTTTTAATGCCCCAGATGTCAGGTGCCCCCAGAAGGAAGGCAAAACAATGTTATGCAAACATGCAGTATAGATAAATCAAAAAACAGTAGTTGCAAGCAAATACACCATAAAAGAATACCCCAAATGGGTTGTATGATAAAGGTGTTTGTCATAAGGCCTGTCCTAAGAGGGGACAGGGGGGGGGGTAACCTGGACTGCAGCTGTATGAGCACTCTAACATCTACATTTATGGTAGGTACAAAACTGTACTATGTTCATCGTGCATACAGCTGCAGTCATTACAGATGGGAAGAATCCCAAAGCTAAGTAAGGGTGGTAGGCACCAAGTGAAACTAAGAGGAGCGAGGATGCCCTGCAAGACTGCAGTGGCAAAGCCCACTCTAGATTTAGAGTATAGTGGAAGGTGGCAGTGCTTGGAGAAAGTGTGCACTGAACTCCAAGTAGCTGCTTCCAAAATATCCTTGGTAGGGACCCCCCTGAGGAAAGCTGCAGAGGTAGCTGTGGCCCTTTTGGAGTGGGATCTGATGTACGCAGGCACAGTTTTGCCATGAAATGATTAACAAAAGCGTATGCAGTGGGCTATCCATTTTGAAACAGTCTGTTTGGAAATAGCCTTTCCTTGAGCACCTGTAGCATAGGACACAGAGTTGCTCAGATTTCCTGAATGGCTTTGTTCTGTCCAAATAATAACGTAGTGGTCTGTGAATGTCCAAGGAATGTAGTAGTCTTTCCCCTTTGTTCTGTGGATTTGGATAAAAGGTAGGTAAGTGGATAGTCTGATTCAAAGCTACACTGGATACTACCTTTGGCATAAAGGTAGGGTTGGTTTGTAAGGAAACTCTGTCCTGATGGAAAATGATGAATGGTTGCACAGCCATGAGGGCCTGTAGCTCCGAAACCCTGCGTGCTGACGTGATAGCCAGAAGGAAGGCTGTTTTCCATGACAAGTATTGTAGCTCTGTTGTAGAAGCTGGCTCAAAGGGGGGGGAAGGGTCAGCTTTTCCAATACGAAGTTGAGGTCCCAAGCTGGAACTGGTGGTTTCCTTGGGGGTTTTATATTTTTTGCCCCTCTGAGGAACTGCCTTAAGAGAGGATGTGAGAATAAAGGAGGGTCTGTGTTGTATTGTGCAGAAATGGCTGAAGCGTGGATCTTGATGGAGGAGAAGGAAAGTCCACTGTTCAACATCTCAGCTAGGTACTGAGAAATTTGAGGTATATTTATTACCCAAGGATTCTGGCCCTTTTCTTGATTCCAGGAACAAAATCGTTTCCATTTGGCAGAGTAGGCTTTTCTAGAAGAAGGTCTTCTGGCCTCCATGATGATATCCTGCACCTCCTTGTAGAGGAGAGTGTTGGGAAATTAAGGAATTCTCCATGCAGCTAGATTTAGGGTTTTGAGCTGGCTGTGAAGGGTTTTGTAGTTGTGCTGGGACAACAAAAGAGGGACTAGAGGTAGGATCCATGGTGGGGAGTGTGCCAGGCTCTTTAGGAGCAGATACCAGTGTTGTCTTGGCCAGTCTGGAGCAATGAGAATCATTTGTGTCCTCTCTGCTCTGGCTTTTAATAGAACTTTGGTCAGTAGAGGAAGAGGCGGGAAGGCATAGACCGTCAATGTTGCCCAATTGAAAGAGTGCGTCTACTTTCCAGGCCTGTGGATGATAGGTCCTTAATTTTTTCAACTGGTAATTTCTGTGGGTAGCAAATAGATCTATGTCTGGCTGTCCCCATGCCCGAGTTATCTTTGTGAAAACTTGAGGATGCAACTTCCATTCGTGTGGATCTGTCATATTTCTGCTTAGGTTGTCTGCCAGTGTTTTTTCCTTCCCTGGCAGGAATTGTGCCTGTAGTTGAATTTGCAATTCCAGTGCTGTGTTCCATAGGGTCATGGCTTGCCTGCACAGAGGGTATGAATGAGTTCCCCCCTGTTTATGTACCATATGACTGTGGTGTTGTCTGTCTATCAATAACTGGCCTGGATGTAGTAGGTCTTTGAAGGTCATAAGAGCATTTAGCATGGCTAGCATCTCCTTTTGGTTGATGTGTAGGTGCTTCTCTTTTTGGGACCATTTTCCCTAAATGCACTGATCTGCCATGTGTGCTCCCCAGGCGTAGTCTGAGGCGTCTGTTGTGATGATTTGAGTTGCTTGAGGTACACAGAAAGGTAGACCTGTGTTTCTTTGGCATGCTTGAGCCCACCACAAAAATTCCTTTTGAAGGCATGGAATGAGTGGTATAATTGTTTCCAAGTTGTGGCTGTGTTGAGACCATAAGTTTTTTAGGTACCATTGAAGTTTCCTCATATGCAGCTTTGCACATGGGATTAGTAGGATGCAATATGCCATGTATCCCAGAGCCTGCAGGACTTTCCTTGCAGTTACCCTGGTGAAAGTTGCCATTTTGCTGAAGTAATGAGACAGTTGCCCTTGTTAGTCTGGCGTGAGGTAGGCTATCGGGGTGGTTGTATTCAAGCTGGCACCCAGGAAAATTATCTGTTGAGAAGGTATTAGTTTTGATTTCTTTTTGTTCACTGTGTATCCCAGGAAGTTTAACAGTTTTATTACAAACGCCAGATGCTGCAATAGAATGTCCTTGCTGTCTGCTTGGATCAGGCAGTCGTCCAGATATGGGTAGATTTGTATTCCTTGTAGTCTGCAAAAGGCAATTACTGATGCCAGGCATTTCGTAAACACTCTGGGCGCAGTAGATAAGCCAAAGGGCAATACAGAGAATTGGTAATGGGTTGAACCTGCAAGAAATCTGAGGTATCTTCTGCAATCTTGTCTGATAGGGACATGCAGGTAAGCCTCCTTGAGGTCCAATGTTACCAGCCAAGACTCCTTGTCCAGCATGGGAAGAAGCTGCTGTAATGTGAGCATCTTGAATTTTGGCACCTGTAGATGTGTTAGGATGGATAGGTCTAAGATAGGTCTCCAATCTTTGTCTTTCCTTGGTACCAGGAATAGTCTGGAATAAAAAGCTTGACCTTGTTCTTTTGCAGGTACCTCTTGAATCACTTTCATATCCATGAGAGCGGAAATTTGTCTTTGAGCCTCTGCCCTTTGATTTTGTGGCAGGTTTGGCATGCCTCTCATTTTTGGAAGGGTGTGAAAGTGGAACCTGTAGCCTCTGTCTATAATGTCCAGAATCCATTTGTCTTTTGTAACAATATGCCAATTTTTTGAAAATAATGCCAGTTTTCTGCCCAAAGGTGCTGCCATTAAAGCTTTGCTTGGCAGATATAGGGGGAAGTCATTGTGTCTGTTTTCTAAATGACTGATCTATCTTCTCCACCTCTTGGGATTGGTGCTTGCCACTGTCTTGCTCTGTAAGATCCTTGGGGTTGCCCTCTACCCCCTTGGGCGTCTGTAGCTGCCCCTTTGAGGTCTGTCTGTGGCTGGAAAGGACCAATTTTTTGAAGGCCAGTTTCTGCTGAAGCGTGGAGGTTGTACCTGCAGGAAATCTTTCACTGTTTGCATCGATTTCGCTTTTTCCTCCATTTTCTTTAGTACCTCCTCATCTTTAACACCAAACAATACATCTTTTTGAAGTGGTGCATCTAATAATTTTGCTTTGACATGATCTGGTAAGGTTTGCTCTTTGAGCCAAGCATGTCTACGTATAACAGACACCGCAACAGCAGCTCTACATGAGGCCTCTAAAGCATCGAAACCATACTGCAAGGTATGTTTACCCACCTGCTCTGCACCATGCAACAAATCCTGCAACTCTTTCAAATCTGGTTGTTCTGTTTGTGTCATTTTGCTTTTCAACTGAGATAACAAAAACTGTTGGTACTTCAACATATGGAATTGACAGTTTAATGCCCTCATGGTTAAAGTGGCAGAGGTATACACCTTTTTCCCCCCACCTTTCTAATGCTCTGGAATCTCTCTGAAGGTAAAGGGTTTTTAGCAGTAGAGGCGTAAATTCCCTTGGGACCCTGTGAAATAGTTTCTGGGTCAGCAGTATGGCTTTTATAAAGGAACTGGTGAGAATCAGGAACCTGGTAATACCGGTCAGGTTTAACAGGGGCTGGAGGTAAAGACTCTGGATTAAGGCTGGCTTCTGTGTACACATCTAAAATATCTAAAATGGGAGGGATAGCCAGGGGCCTATGCTGGGGGAGCAGTAGAAATTCCCCGAGCCTTTTCTTGGAATCTGAGTAATCTTGGCCTTCCCAGTGAAAGTGTTCCCTCAATGTATGCAGGGTTTCCCCAAAAGAGTAGTCCTCGGGGGGAGACCGAGGGAATAGACTCCTCAGCATCAGAGTCTTCAAAAGGGGAATAGGCGTAATCCTGGTCCTCAGAGTGTTCTGAGGTAATAGAAGCCTGGTCTGAGGAAGGGTAGTCTTCCTCTAGTCTGGGTCTTTTGTCAGAGGGGGGTTGAGAACCCCTGATGAGAGTAATCAAATCCTCAGCCATCTTAAGCATCTGCTTTTTAGGCATGGAGCCTTGAGAGGAGGTCTGAGGACCCTGTTTTTTAGTTTTCATGGCTGCTTTAGATTTAGTGAAGGATTTAATAGAGAAGGTGGAAGGCCTGAAGACGCCTTCAGAACTGGCAGGCCTGACTAAATTTTGAGTTTCCCCGCCAAGAGTGGCATTGGTATCTGCAGTAGGAATGGAGACAGAGGACCCTGCGACCTCGGGTACTGAAGTCACCGGTAATGTAGTTTCATCGGTACTCAGGGGCTGCGTAGGCGCCTTGCTGAGAACCAGAGAAAACGTAGTCAGCCTAAGCGTGGTCTCAGTACTCTATGCAGACCTCGGATGTCGGTCCTTATCTTTGCGTCTTTTGCTCAAAACTGGTGTCGGTGTATCCGACAACATGATATAATTAAATTTTTTGCCAAAATAATGAAGGGCGAACTCCGCCCAGTGCTTAATAGTGCGCTTGTTGAATCTAGCACAAAAACGGCAGGCCGAGACATTGTGGTCTGGGCCTAAGCAAGGTATACAGAAAGAGTGGAAATCCTTATGCGGTATTTGCTTCCCACAAGAAATGCAATTATTAACTTTGTCTGACATCAGTCTGAGGCAAGAAAAGTTTCCCCAACGGGGTACTTAGCTTTAAAGAAGACTTTGGCTGAAATACTTTTGTAAATCTCAGGAGCTGGCAGACCGGCACTTGCGAACTGCTTCTGCTTCGGGCACCGCGCGGCAAGAAAGACTGGAGAAAATGGTGTCTGCTGTCTCTTTTATACCCCTGCCGCACTGACGTCAGGGAAGAAGCAACAACCGACGTCGGACCTAGACTTTGAAATTCGGCCAACCGAGGACCCACCTGACGGCAGGATAACCCATCTGTAATGACTGCAGCTGTATGCACGATGAACATCAAAAGCTATGCAAGTCTCAAGTGATCCACAAATTGCTGCAGTGCAGACAAGATCAGTAGTGTCAAACAAAAAATGTTTAGTCACTTAAGGAAAAAAGTTGTCCCAGAAGAATTTAAAGACTTGCCTCAGAAGATGGAAAGTTAACTAATGACTTCTGCATATTTTCATATAAAACCAGCAAATTTTAACATGTGGGCTTAATTTAAAAATCCTGAAATGTAAAGTACTCAAAGAATACACTTTCTTCCCAAATTCATCCTTTGCTTCCCCTTTATCAAGAGGAATGCCATCAGCAGTAACCTACTTAGCAGCAACAGATTTAAAGAAAAATAACTCTTGGTCTACCTTGGGATTAGGAAATAGGTAGTTGCACACTTGTGTCTTATACAACTTTACACCTCTTAGAAGTGGAAGACTGTCAGGAACACTGGCTGTAGCAACATTCTCCAAGGCAGGGGAAACAGAAGGAATAGGTGCAGCTTTAGGCATCTAATTTAGGGAAGAGATGCTACACTTTCTTCAGAATAAAAGTTTTGACCAAGTAGAATCCAGACACACACTTCCTCCCTGCTAAGACTGCTCCTCAAATTGCAAAATCATGTCAGAAAGCAAAAGAACTCCTTTTTCTCGTCTGGTTATTTTACCTGGCATGGAAAGAAATCTTGCAAAGCCCGGTAAAACAGCCCTATCCATAGACGGGATCAAGATGTTGAACATTTCCCAAGCAGTGTCCCCCAGTAAGAACTACCCACTGAGTACATTTGGTCTTAGCTTCCACAATCCTCTGACAACAGAGAGAAGACCCTTGAACACCTTCCCAAATCAACAAAAATGCTCTGGCCCCTGTCCTGGGCTTCTCTACAACCAGAGGATATTGCCACACCACCCCTCCCGTCTTTGGTGGCAGCAAATGCTACATCAAGACAACTAGGGGAAGATGGGTGGTCTGAGGAGCAATGCACAGCCACAGCAGTCACCCACCAGCAGCTGAAACAAGCTTTATGTGCTGTGGAAGGCACAGTGGAGGCAGACTACTGCTTCACAGTTAAACTGGGAATGAGGATGAGAAAGCAGGAAGAGCAACCCAGAACAAGTAAAGATGGACAAGAACTAGTGGTTCTGCGGTAAGCATACTACCAAGTCCTACAGAAATGCCATGTCCTTTTCCCAGTACTAACTATGCAGGTTTAGTCAAAACAACTTTTCCTCATAAAAAGTTCAAAGAACTTATGATAAACAGCCAACCACTAACGAGATTCTTGCCACAAGACTTTTCTACAAAAGTTGCATTTTAGAAAAAGTTATGTACTCACCATAACATTCCATCTGAGTAGTTAGACTTCATTTGTCATCAACCTGTGGGTTTTGGATCAGATATGGATCCGACTCTGAGCCGGCAGTTTACCAAACTAAGATCTGGGCTCCAAGCTCCTCCCCCTTACCCATACTACACTGCAATCTCCTTCCAACCCTCAGATTGAGTTTGCCAACCACAACATGACACATCAACCCAAGAGACATAACCTGACGATCACACAGACTAGGCTCAAGACCCAGAAAGTCCGAGTCCAAGGACTATCACAAACCACCAAGGTCAAGGGGAAGGAGGGAGGGAAGGCTGATGACAAATTAAGTCTAACTACTCAGATGGAACGTTATGGTGAGTACATAACTTCTTTATCTGAAGTAGTTAACTTCATTTGGTCAACCTGTGGGACAGAGTCCCCAGCTACCAATGACCTTGGGAGGCCCTTAAGGAAGGATATTCCGGAGCACTGCAGAACCAAAATAAGCCCTTCCTCTAGATACCATGTCCAACTTATGAGTAATAAAAAGTGTGAGAGGAAGCCCACGTAGCCGCTGAACAAATGTCAGAGATACTCTGGACCAGAAAGCAGCAGAAGTAACTATAGAACGAGTAGAATGAGCATGAACGCTGTCTGGTTCTGGTAATCCATGATCCTTGCACACCTGCAAAATACAAAGTGTAATCCATCTAGCAAGCATAACCTTTGAAACCAGGAAGGCAGTCTTCCACAACAAGAATTTTAAATCAACTGACGATGCAGGTTCAAACGGAGATGCAACTAAGGCCTGAAGAACCAAGGTCAAATCCCACAGAGGAAGGATGCTTTATCTGAGGTCTCGGTAAAAAGGTGCCTTTGATGAAAGTCTTACAAATCCTAGAAGCAGCTAGCGAACCTGAATTTTCTCCTACATGAAAATGGGATATAGCCGCCAGCTGGACCTTAACAGTGAAGAGCTGGCCCCCTGTTGGAAAATCTAAGACAGAAATTCTAATACCACTGGAACTGGGGTGGTAAATGGAGCCACATCTCTCAAAGAAGCCCAAATGGAGAAACACTTCCATTTACTACGGTACACCTTTCGGGTGGAGGACTTGTGGGCCACCACCAGAATGGACTTAACAGGGGAGTCCAGGAGTCCTAGCAATTAGTGGAACTGGAGCAACCAAGCAATAAGCTTGAGGCTTGTCCAGATTCGGGGGAGGAATTCCAGAGGGATGACAAATGGGATCTGGTATCCAGGGCGGAGCTACTTGAGACTGTAGGGCAAGGGAACCAAACTTGACGACGCCAGAATGGGGCTATGAGGATAATCCTGCTCCCCAATAGACAAGCTTTCTGCAAGAATTTTGTCATTGGAGGTAGCAGGGGATTACGCATAAAGACCAGGTGGACAAGCATGGACAAGAGCATCTCATGGGGCTTCCCCATGAGGGGGAATCAGAGCGAAAAACTTGCTGCACTTCGCGCTCGACAGTGATGCGAAGAGATCGCAGCAAGGCTGACCCCACTTGAGGAAGATCTGTTCCACTACAGAAGGGTTCACAGACCACTTGTAGGGTAAAAGGATAGTTCTAAGTTTGTCCGCCAAAATGTTGGACCGACCCGGAATGTGTGTTGCTATCAGAAAACTGTTGGAGATCGCCCATTTCCACACTCTCATGGCCTCTTGGCAAAGCAGGTAGGACCCGGTTCCCTCTTGTTGATATACCAAATCACTGACATGTCTGACTGAACTGCAATCATTCTCAAAGGGAGAGAAGCATGAAAGGCCTGCAACGCTAGGGCCGCCCTCACCTCTAGAATATTGATATGCAGAATGGTCTCATTTGGGGACCATGTGCCTTGGACAGTCCTGCCCGAGCAATGCCACCCCCACCCTAGACGGGAGGCATCCGTGGTCACCGTGGCTTGGGGTGGGGTCGCAATAAAGGGGTGTCCTTCTCGAAGATCCTGGGATTGAAGCCACCAGATGAGGGAAGTTTTGCACACCTTGCTTAGAAAAATCTGGTAACTTAAGGGCTGGTATAACGGACCACTGAACTTGTAACGTCTACTGTAACACTTGTGTGCAGATGTGCGCAAGGAACCAGATTTATAGCTGCTGCCATGGACCCTAAGGCCCTCAGAACTAGTTCTGCTGGGGGTGAAGTCTGAAGTGCCAATACATCGAGGGTCAGATTCCGAAGTCTGTCTGGAGTCAAAAATACCTTGGCCTGGAAAGAATCTATTCTTGCCCCTATAAAGTCCAGGATCTGAACAGGCTGAAGAGAGGACTTTGCAAGGTTTATCGTGATACCCAGTAAATTTGACAGCTGAAGGAAGGAATTTCTGGCTTGAGCAAGTCAATGCATGGTGGGGGCTGTGAAGAGCCAATCATCCAGATACAGAAAGACCTGATTGCTCTGAAGACTCAGGTGGGCCGCTACAACTGCCATGACCTTAGTAAACACCCTGGAAGCTGTAATGAGATCGAAGCGTAGGACCCTGAACTGGGAGTGATTGGCTCCATGCCGAAAGCGGAGAAACCTCCTGGATCACCTGTGCACCATAATGTGGTAGTACGCATCCTTGAAGTCTACAGAGCACATCCAGTCTTCCTCCTGCAAGAATGGCAGGATGGATTGTAAGGTAACAATCTGGAACTTCTTCTTGGCAACAGACAGGTTCAACATGGATAGGTCGAGAATCGGCCTCAAGTCCCCCATCTTTTTTGGGACCAAAAAGAACCAGGAAGAGATGCCTGATCTGGACTGGGGAAACCAGCTGGATTGCTCTTTTGTTTAGCAGCTTTTCTATTTTCAAAGCTGCCACCTCCCTTTCAGTGGGTGGAATGTCTTGGAGGTGCTTTGGAGGTAAGGGACTGGTCAGAAAGGGAATGGAATAACCTCTGGATATTACCCAAAGCACCCAGCGGTCTGACGTTATGGACTCCCATTGAGCTAGGTGCTTCGAAAAATGCCCGACTGCCTCCAGAGTGGAGCAGTTGGGCAACCCCTCAGGGCTGCTGCACAGGTCGATCTGAAAACTGTTCCCATGACCCAAAATTCTTCGGTTCCCCCTCTGCCTCTGGGCCGACATCCACCTTGCCCCCCTCTGCCTCTAGGGGAAAAAAGAGTCCTGAGTGTCCCGGGAGTGCAGAGACTTCCGGAACCGCAACTTCTTTTGCCCTCACCGATTCCTGGAAAAGGACCTTTGAGGGTTAAAGCAGCAGATCCCGATGTCGGACAGAGTCTTCCCCGTCCTCCTCATTCTGGACTAGTGTATCTCAGACGGTCTTCCCGAACAGGTTCAAACCTTCAAAAGGGGCATTTGCAAAGGACGCCTTGAAAGGTTCCGAAAAATTGCAAAGCCGGAGCCAGGCGTGATGCCGCATGGCAATGCCGGACCCGGCCGCCCTAACTGCTCCCTCGGTGATATGAGAGTAAGCGCATGGATGTGTTAAGTCAGACTTGACTGGCCATACATGCCGAGAATGAGCATTTATCCTCAGTCGAAATGGACTCCGGGGGAGACTCGGCATACTCTTTCAAGAGGTCTCGCTGAAGTCTGATCACGTGGGCTATGTAGTTCAGCACCATTATAGCAAAGGTAACTGAAGCATATGTCCGCTTTCCAAGTCAATCCATCACCCTAGACTCCTTGTCTGGAAGATGGACCGAGGAACTCTCCTGTGCCAGTTCCTTTTTAGTGGCCGCTGCCACCACCATGGCATCAACTGGAGAACCCTTACTCCAAGCTGGCTTGTCCATAGGAGGGGCTCAAAATCTTGTCTGGCCGTTTAGATTCTAGTGTCCGGCTCCTTCCAAGCGCTGGTGGCAATGAGGTCCAGAGGATCAGCCCGGGGGGGGGCACCCAAGAGGTAGATAAGCCTGCGAACGCCTCCAGGAATACAGATTCATCTGAGGAAGGCTTTTGGGTAGACCAACCTCCTCTCTGGCAGAGGACTTCCATTATATCTTAAGGAGGTGATCTGGGGGGAGCCTTCCCCTTCCTCCAAGTCTGTATCTTCTGTGAGGGACTTGAGTCCATGTGCCTCCTCTTGCACTTGCATTTGTGAGGGACCTCCTGGGGGGGGGCTCTGTGGGGAGGGCTCACAAACAGTTTCATATTCCTCTAGGGGAACTGTCTGGGGCGTATCAGACACAGGCTGTCCCTGGGAGGACTGAATGACAGAAGACACTCAGCAGCGAGGGAGCAGGGACGGACTCTGAGAAGAGTGAGGGGTCTTGATCCTCCTGAGAGAACCCTCTCCACAATGAAGGTGAACAGACTTCTCAAACTAGCAGGACGAGTAACTGTGCACCTCGGATCAGAGCAGAATCCGGAACCTACAGACCCAGAGGAATGGTATGTCCCAACCACAAAGGAGCAGATGACACTCATCCCCCCGGATCAGATGCAGAAATCACAGCTCCGAGAGCTTGGATCCGACAAACGAGAGGTCATGGCCGGCGTTGAGGTTGGAGGAACCGTTGGCACCGACCCAGTGACTCCGGGGCTCCTTGGATCCAGGGACTCCAAAACCCAGGGATGGATCAGAGAAGGAGCTATCGAGGCAAACATCTAAGCTGAACTCCCTGCTCTGGAGCAGGAGGGGTAGTCAGCAACAATCCCATCTGCAACAGAGTCTAAAAACCTTATCATCTGGTCCATGTCAGCCACAGAAAGGCTTCTTGTGGATCTGGAGGATGCCACCAACACCGGCCAGGAGGGCCGATGAGAGGACGACCTCGAAGCAGGCCGAACCTCCTCCTCTGGCTCTAGGGGAAGAGCGCCGAAGGGAGTCTTGTCCAGGGTAGTGACCACTTTAAACAGGAGGACCCGAAGGATCGGACTTGGTCCGGTGATCTCTTATGACCCCTATTCTTTGTCTCTTTCTCTGTCTCCCTATGCTTCTCCTTCCTTGTCTCTCTTACCCCGTTTAGAAACAGGATTGCAAGTCCTGGACAGGGGAGAAGGACCAGAAGCTGATACAGCCACAGCTGTGGCCGTAGAAGCAGCAGATTCTGCCAGAAACCCAGCCATTAACTTGGCCCTGCGATCCCGCAGGGCCCATGGATTAAAGGCTGCACAGATTTTGCAGCCTGAAGAAAGGTGGGGAACACCGAAACGCACAGTGTGGCCATCAGCCAGTGACAACTTATAGCCACACTGTGCATTTGGAGAAAGTCTGCTTTTGAGGGTCCAACGTCTCAACCCCCACAATAAAAAAGCTAACTAAAGCCCTACCTAAACACACACACAGCAAAGGCAGGAAAACGAGGCCTAACACTGACTACAAAACACAGTTTTACTTTTTTTTTTTTTAAACTGAAACCTTAGGGGAGGAAGAAAGGGAAGGTAAACACTACCCACACACACACAAAACTGACTTTTGCACAGTTAAAGAGGAAAAACCCAACTCTACTTGCCTGGAGCGCAGAGACCACGTCTTGGCAAAGCCGCGGCAAACTAGATGAGGGTTTGAAGGAGACTGCAGTGTGGTAAGGAGGAGGAGCTTGGAGCTCAGATCTTAGCTTGGAAAGCTGCCGGCTCGGATCCATATCGGATCCGAAACCCAAAGGTTGATGACCAAATGAAGTTAACTACTTCAGATGAAAGATTTCCGCAAGCAAATACCATCTGACCAGCTTGACAGCAGACAAGTGACAGAAGCTACAGGAACAGAAGAGAAAAAGCACTCATTTCAGTGCCAAAAACCCTGAAGTTTTTAGTACTCTACCTGCCTTTAACAGGGTGCAGAACACATGCTCCTAGAAGGTAGAGCATATGAAAGGCACCAAAAGCTTTGATATGGCTGGTATGGTGGGGGAGGCAACCCATATAGCTTAGGCTAGCAACTGCAACCATGATACAATCGCAAAACTAAAGGGTCACTCGAATCATGAAATGCTGTTAAGTCCACAGAATGAAGAAGCAGTCTGTTATACCTCAACCATCCCTGAACCTCATTTTGACATATCTGTTGTAAAATTATCTTTACAGGCATTTTGCAACATTATGAAAGCTCTCCAAAAGAGAAAAGGTGAGTTATGGGGCTCAAAATTATGTCCCAGAAGTCTTTTTGGTCTGCCCCTTGCAAAACTACTAGTTTAACTGAAGGATGGCTACAGTTATTAACGACTGATTTTAAGTGTTTTTTTTTTTTTACTTGCGTTTTTCTTTGTATTTTTGCTTTGATTCTTTTATTGGAGTGTTTATATTGGATGTGAGGGACTGAATTTTTTTGTACTCTGAAGGTTTTTACCAAAGCGCTGAGATTTATATTAAACATTTGCCTGTGTTGGTAAGCTGCTGGTAGTTACTTTTACATTTTTCTATTTTGTCATGGCTTGCAAACCAGCACTCAGTATACCTAATTTTGAGGGATGATGTGGTGGATAATTCACAACGAACCTTGGACAGTTTTGCAACTCGCGGGGATACTGTCAATGGTGGTTCTATAGTTGGAGCCACTGTTGGAGGCAACTGCTCCTCAGGTGCCTTTAAATCTAGCCATAATATTGAGTGAGATGAAAAGATCGAAGGGAGAGAATAAATGATCCTTTTTATGCAGTTGGCGAGCACGTTCGTACGCTTTTGCCAGGTGAATCAGGAGCTTTACTGGACAAAATGGAACATTTATTACATAGAGACAGTGACCCACTTTATCTTGGGTCTGCAAAGGTATGTCGAGTTGGATACAACAGAGGGGTTTGAGAGCATTAAAAACCCCTTCGACCCCTTTTAACACGTCTGATGAATGTGATGTTAATTTCCAAGATATGGTTAGCAGGGGCAAACTGCTGGGCTTTTGAATGGGTAACCATTCTAATTGAACGTGATATTGTAAAACAAGTTAAGGGGTGATACCAGAGCTACATACAATGATCTAAATCTGTTGCTCCTGGCGTTTTGGATAAACATTTGGCAGACATTGAGAGTCTTAAAAATGAGTATGATCACACTGGAAGTAAAAGTGGTAAATTGAGACGAGACAGACTATGAAGGCGGTCATGCTTTCTTGTGGCTGAAATGGAGTTCATTGCATGGGGATGGTCATTCCAACTTACGAAAATCTGCCTCTTCTAAGAACGTCTCCTTTGCATCCGGACGTTTCAGGGGCTTCCAGTTTGGTGGAGGGAGAACTGGAGCATTTTCCAACACTACCGGCTCCCCAGAATCGGTCAAGATTTAATAATAAATTTCAAAACAACCAGGGAAGGCCAGCTAAGCAACATACAGAGAGGAAAAGGGGTTGCTTTCAGCCAGAGGAAAACGAGGGATGGCATGCGACAGTACAAGAGTCAGTGGTACTGATTTACTGGACAATGAACTTGTGCACATTTCTAAAGTGACAAGATTTGCAATCTAAGGTGCTTAATGATGGATTAAAATATATTCCAACTGTTATACCCAGATTACATGAAATGAAATGTGATGTTTTTAGACGGTCGAAAATTGCATTTAAAATTTTATTTTTCTGATAAGCCGATTAAACACAGTAATTTTGAACGCCAGCATGTTAGTGATAGTAGTGATGTCAGTGATAATTTTGAGGGTAGTTTTCATTGTTTCTCTGAAGTTGAAGATGTTTCTGATGTGTTTCCTGAGGTTTGTGCTTACAGTTTGACACCAGTAAGATTGTGTAAAAGCGATTTTATGCCTCCTTGTGAACAGGAAGGGATTAAACAATTTTCTGATGTTAATTTTGCAACAGAACAAGCATATAATAAGTTTATGGGCAACAAGTGTGAAATTAAATATAATTTAACCATTCAGGAGTGGAAGGAGCTACAATTGTTAGCTAAAAATGAAAATATTGTAATCAAACCATCTGATAAAGGTGGTAAAATAGTTACGGATGTTGACCAATATTTTCATATGTGCATGCTACATTTGCAGGATTTAGAGACATAAAAGAAAAGCAGTATGAAAGATTATGAAAATGCTGATTTAGAATATGAAATTACAATAGGGTTTGAGATTAGGTTACTTTTCACGTTCAGATAGAGAAGTTTAAATCATGTGATGGAGAACTGGCTATTTTTTTGTCTTCCTAAAATACATAGACAGATTTAACACTCCAGGCAGACCTATAGTTTCGGCAAGGAAGTACTTTTTATCCAACAAGTCTGTTACTACATGAAATCTTGTTGCCCTTTGTGTTGAAACTTCCCTCACACATCAGGGATGGTGTTGATTTTTTTTTTATATAAATTTGATTTAGAAATTACTGATGTTTATTAGTATAAATGTGGTCAGTCTATACTAATATTAAACATAAATTTGGGTTGGAGGCAGTTCAATATTTCATGGGCAACGGTCCTGGGTCTAGTTATGTTGAATTATTGAATTTTTGTTTGGTTCATTTTTGTTTTTAATAAACAAATATATAAAATTAGTGGTACAGCTATGGGGCATCTTCTGCCCCCATGTATGCAAATTGTATGATGGGTTTATGAGTTGGAATACTTCTGTAATTTTCTTTTAGGAAGTATGTTATTAGATATAGATTTATCAATGCTTATTTTTGTATGTAAAGGTGATTATACTGTGGTGCATTCATTTTTTGATGATATTCAACATAACGGATTCGGACGGACCTTTGATGGCCTACAAGTGGGTAGACATCTCATTTTTTGATAATTTGGAATTAAGTGAAGCAAATGTGTTAGAACAGCATGTCTATACATACGTACACATCTATAAATATCTGCATCGCTCTCCATCTATATATATATATATATATATATATATATATATATATATATATATATATATATATTTATTTATTTATATGTATACTTAACACACAAGATGGAAGGTTAATATGAATGGGTTTCAGTAATTGTTACAGTGGATATAAAATGTTTACACACCCCTGTTAAAATGCCAGGTTTTTGTGATATAAAAAATGAGACCACAAATCATTTCAAAACTTTTCCCACCTTTAATGTGACCTATAACCTTTACAATTCAATTGAAAAAAAAAAACAAATCTGTTAAGGGGGAAAAATATAAAAACATACAATAAGCTGGTTGCAAAAGTGTGCACACCCTTAAACTAATACTCTGAAGCACCTTTTGATTTAATTACAGCATTCATTTTTGAGTACACACCTGCCAATTAAACAGGCTCAGATCAGCCCCAAATAAAGTTCAGATGTCCTAGTAGGATTTTCCTGACATTTACTCAGTTGCCTGCTACAGCAAAAGCCATGGATCACAGACAGCTTAAGAAGCAAAGGGATCTCATTGTTGAAAGGTATCAGAAGGGTACAAACAAATTTTCAACAGCATTGGATATACCATAGAACACAGTGAAGACACTGAAAAGCAGCTGCAGGAATTTCTGGCAAGTATTGGTTGTGTACTACGTGATAATCTCCTTATTCGCCATATGTCTGGACTATGGGGTAGGGTTGCAAGATGGAAGCATTTTCTTACACAGAAAAACATCCAGGCCTGGCTAAAGTTTGCAACACAATGCATCAAGTCTCCCAAAAGCATGTGGGAAAATGTGCTATGGTCTGATGAGACCAAGGTTGAAATTTTTGGCCACAATTCCAAAATGCACGTTTGGAGCAAAAACTTTGCATCACCAAAAGAACACCATCCCCACGATGAAGCATGGTGGTGGCAGTATCATGCTTTGGGTTGCTTTTCTTCAGCTGGAACTGGGGCTTTAGTCAATGTGGCGGAAATTATGAACAGTTCCAAATACCAGTCACTTTTGGCCCAAAACCTTCAGGCATCTGCTAGACAGTTGATGACTAGGAATTTCACCTTTCAACACAACAATGACCCCAAGCATCTATCCAAAACAACAAAAGAATGGCTTCACCAGAAGAAAATTAAAGTTTTGGAATGGCCCAGATGCAAATCCAATAGAAAATCTGTGGGATGACCTGAAGGACTGTGTCCAAGAAATGCCCTTGCAATGAGATTTGTAGTGCTTTTGCAAGGAAGAGTGGGCAAATATTACAAAGTCAAGATGTGCTATGCTGATAGACAAGATGACTGAATGTTGTAATTAAATCAAAAGGTGCTTCAACAAAGTATCCGTTTAAGGGTGTGCGCAACCAGCTTATTGTATTTTTTTTTTTTTAATATTTTTTATCCTAACAGATTTTTCAATTGAATTGTACAGGTTAAAGGTCACATTAAAGGTGGGAAAAGTTAAGAAATGGTTTACTGTGGTATCTTGTATCACAAAAAACTGGCATTTTAACAGGGGTGTAAACTTTTGATATCCACTGTGCATGCCCCTGTTGAGTAAATGTAGACTTTATTCCACTATGTCCCTTTCAAAATTGCTACTTCTATCAATTGAAGGATAGCTGCAGTTAACTTGATAGCATGCCTCTCAACCTCTGAGCATGAAATCTTGACAAAGCCATAAGTAAAAGTGGGACAAAGGTCTCAAAATAGACAATTTTTAAATTTGTTCTTACAAACTTAGAAAGTTGCTAGAACAGGTTTTACATTAGCATAAATTTTCTGAAGGGTATGAAATCAAACTCAAATGTCTATTTTCTGACTTCAGTCTTTAATGAGTTGCCACTAATTTGCCAGAAAACCCCAACTTTATGAAAAATGGAGCAAAAATGAGGCAAAAATATGAACATTCCGCGAAAAACTGTACAGTTGAGAGATGTGCTTGATAGCAGTAGTTCCTGACCCAATTTGAGAAGTGATGTTCTGCACATTTGCATTCAATAATTATGAATACAGTAATTTCCAACCAACCAGTAAGTTTATATACTGCTTCATGGTATCAAAAAGGTAGACGATATGGTAAAACTACACCATTTGATGGTGTTCAACTGCTTTGCAAAGGTCTGATTTCTGTACCTAAAAAATATCCAAATGCACATACATAAGTTATTACTCTGGTATTGTCCACTCAAGCATTGTGCAACAGAATTTCATAGGTGCAGTCAACACAAAGTTCAGGAATGCCTTGATGCCAAAATCAAATGGTCATTAAGATACTGTGGTTTGTCTTTTATTCAGTCTGAATAAGTATATCAAGTGAAATATTTTTTAGTTTGTCTTGTAAGGAGTTTCTGGCCTTTTATGGAATCAAATGAAAGCTTAAATAATGCTGGAAAGTTTCTCAAGCTACTAGATGTCCAATTATTGCAACTTTGCAGGTATGTCCATATTTTTTGTAAAAAAGTCATGTCATACCATAAACATTCCATCTGTGTTGTTCATCATCTTTCATTCATCACTGATAGGTTTGGTTCAGAGCTCTCGGAACAGAGTCGGCCTATTACCAACCTTGCACCAGCCAAAAAACTCTCGAGCTAAATCTCTACCTAAAATGCCCTTCTATTACCTCAGTTTGCTATGCCACTTTTAAGCAAGTACCCTAGTGCACCACTTAGTCCCAAATCATCTCCCAGGAGCCTTTGCAGGGGGAAAGAGGGTGGGAAGCGATGAAAGATGAACACAGACGGAACGTTAGGGTAGGACATCTTTCCATTCATCACTGATGGGACAAAATTCCAAGCTACTTTGAGGTCCTTGGGCAACCCTTATGGGAAGAACATTCCTGAGTACCATTCTCTCAGGAAGGCAGCTCTCCCCCTGCAGACCAGGTCCAATTTGTAATGACGGATAAAGGTATGAGGCTTAGCCCAAGTAGCTGCTGCATGGAGGTCATCCATGGATGCCCTGGAATGGAATGCTATAGAAGTTGCCATAGATCTAGTGGAGTGGACTTCAACTTTTGGCACAGATTCATTATGGAGGGAATAGGTAACACGTATGCAGTCCCACAGCCATTTTGATAATGTAACCTTGGAAATGGCCTCTCCCATTCTGGGTCCCAAAAAGGACATGAAAAGCGGTTTAGATTTATGGATAGGTTTGGTCCCATCCAGGTAAAACCTTAACTGTCTACGTACATCTAAGGTGTGAAGGCAATACTCTCCTCTATTGGCTAAATTTGGAAAGAACACTGGTAGATCAACAGATTGGTTAATAGAGAATTCAGAAATAACTTTGGGAAGAAAGGATGGGTTCGTTCAAAGTAACTTATGGAAATATTGATGAAAAACAAGATCGGACCTCTTGATACACAATGCCCGTAGCTCAGAGACTCTTCTGGCAGAGGTAATGGCTACCAAGAACAAAGCTTTCCAAGACAAAAACTTTAGGTCACACTTAGCTGCAGGCTCAAAGGGCTTTTTGAGTCAAAGACTGGAGGACTAAAGTGAGGTTTCCATGGTACTACAGGCTGTCAGAGGAGGCCCTGAGATGAGAGGTCTCTGAGGAAGGCCTTGCAAAGGCACAACGAAATGGGAAGGGTGTCATCATTAGCATTGTGGAAGTTGGAAATTGACGCTAGATCTACACCAACTGTAGAGGCAGAGGCCCAGTTACCAAAAAACTTAGCCAAATATTGGAGCACAGAAGTAATTGGAGCCAAATACAGATCTAGCATGTTATCTTTGGACCAAATGGAAAAGCTTTTCCATTTATCCTGATTGTCTTCTGGTGGATGGTTTGAGAGAGGCCAGAATGTCTCGAACAGGTGAGGAGAGGTTAGCCTGCCTAGCGACTAGCAGAAGTGGAGAAACCAAGCTGTCAGCTTGAGTGGACAAGTTCGGGTGACAACCCTTGGGGAGGCTGAGTGATCAGATCTGGTAGAGTTCAGAATCCACGGCAGGAATACTAGGTGAGGCCGAAGAAAGGGGAACTAAACTTGTCGAGGCCAGAATGGGGCTATGAGGATCACCTTGCATCTCAACCAAACATCTTTCTTCAGAAATTGTGGGATCAGAGGAATGGGAGGATAGGCATAGAGAAGTTCCGTGGGCCAGTTGTGGATCACAGCGTCCCTTGGTGACTCCCTGCGGGGGAAGTAGGACAAAGTAGCTGCTGCACTTGTGTTTGATGGGGAGGCAAAAATGTCGCAGCAAGGCTGTCCCCTAGTGGCTGAAGATTACAGACGCTACCTTGGGTAGGAGGGACCACTCGTGGGGCATGATGATGCATCTGCTCAGTCTGCAATCATGTTGGAGCTTCCCGGGATATGCATTGCTATCAGAAAACGGTTGGAAGCTATCGCCCACTGCCAGATTCTCATGGCTTCGACAAAGGGAGTAGGGACTTGGTTCTTCCTTGCTTGTTGATGTACCAGACCACTGACATTTGTCTGATTGGATTGCAATTGTTCTGAAGGGGAGAGCTGCATGGAATGCCTGCAACGCTAACACGGCTCTCGGTTCTAGGACAGATATGCAGGTAGGCCCCGAGCTGAACCACGTGCCTTGAACAGTCTTTCCCTGAAAATAGCTCCCCCACCCGATTAGGGAAGCATCAGTGGTCACAATGGCTGTGAGCTGGGAGGGTTGAAAAGGTTGGCTCTAAAGATAGTCTGGCCTCATCCACTAAAGCAGGTTCTGCTTGCAAGAGTTGGTTATTCGAATCTTGTAATCCAGGGGATGACAGTTTGGGAACCACTTACACCGAAGGAGCCATTGCAGAATTCGCATATGTAGCTTTGCTAGAGGCACTATTGGAATTTACTCAGCCATAGAACCCAGAGCTTGGAGAACTTGTCTTGCAGTGACTGATGTTTGAGAAAGAAACACTTATTTAAAGCCTCAATCGGTGGAGTCTGAAGAGGGAATGATACCAGATAGGACTGAGTATTTAACACTGCTCCAATAAAAACTCTGGTTGTGTAGGGATAATATTTGATTTCTCCCACTGTATCGTTATTCCCAACAATTTTGCCAGAGAGAGTATGTTGTAGCGCAGTTACCAAAAGATGCTTGGTGGGGCAGTAAGGAGCCAGTCCTCTAGATATGGATACACCCGGAATCCTTTTAGTCTCAAGTGAGCAGTTACCACTGCCATGCATTTCGTGAACACAGGGCTGTAGAGACTGAACAGCACGGCATGGAATTGGTAATGACTGGCTCCTAGCCAGAAGCCAAGAAGACTCCTGGAGTGTTTGTCCATCTTGATGAGGTAATATGCATCCCAGAGATCTATAGAGCACATCCAATCACCTTTTCTTAAAAAGGGAAGGATGGACTGAACCGTGACTATCCGAAATTTGGTTTGGGTGACTGACTTGTTTAAGCTGCTGAGATCCAAAATGAGTCTCCAGTCCTTTGTCTTTTTTGCCACCAAAAAGAATCTAGAGTAAAATCCAGAGCCATCCTGGTCTGGTTGGATGGGCTGGATGACTCGAGACAGCTTTATAAATCGCTGAAACTGCTGCTTCCCTTTGACTGGATGGAACGTCAGGAAGTTTTCTTGGAGATTTTGGCTGACAAGAAAGGAGAATGGTGTAACCTCAGGTGATATTCTGCACCCAACGATCGGTGGTGATAGAGTGCCAGGCAGCTTGGTGCAGAGAGAAATGACCCCCGACTGCTTCTAGAGGTAAGCAATCGGGCCACCCCTCAGGAGCACTAACAAGGCTGTCCAGAGAAAAAGTCCCTGGAGCCTTGGTTGCGAGGACCCCCTCTGCCTCTATAGGGGTGTCTTCCAGAATTGGTACCCCCCCTGCCTCTGGGAGTATCACCACGTGTGGCACAGAAAGGACCCCGAGATTTCTTATGCCACATTTTCCCGCTCCTCTGATTCCTGGAGAAGGTACGCTGGGGGTTAGAAAACTGTAGGCCTACTGTATACAGGATTTATCCATCTTGCATGCACCTGGCTAGCATGTCCTTCACTTTGTAGCCAAAGAGGGATGAAGGTTCAATGTGAGCATTCAGAAAGGAAGACTTGAAGGGATCTGTGAGGTCACAGATGCGCATCCAGGCATTAAGTCTCAATGTCCAAAACTGCTGCTCTAGCCACCCCTTCGGTTGTTGCGCGAGAGCAACCTCATGGAAGAGTTGGATATGGATTCTAGGGTTGCTAGCTGAGAGGCCACTGTCCCTGACCTCGTCAGACAACTGTCCTGCAAGTGTCCCAGAGAGTTCAGAGATACAGTCCCTCTGGAGCCTCGTAAAATGTGCCAAATAATTCAGGGACCATAAAGCAAAGGTCCCGGATGCAAAAACACTTCCAATATCGGTCCACTGCACAGGACTCCTTGTTGGGTGGGTGGACAGCAGGACTTTCCTCAGCCAAGTCTTTTTTCGTGGCCACCACCACAGCATCAACTGGTAGCCCTTTGGACCAGTGCAGACTCTCAATAGGAGGGAACAGAATTTTGTCTGGTCTCCAGGGGGTCGCCTCAAAGGAATCTGGATTCTTTCATGCATGCTGCATGACAAGCTTGTCAGCAGGCGGGGTTCATCCAAGAGGTAGATGGCTGGGCACAAAGAGCCTGCAGAAACAGACTCCGCAGACTAAGGACTGGAGGGCTTCCTGTCACCTCTCTGTTTTAACATTCCAGGATAACAGGAGGTGACCGTGGGGACCATTTATCGTAATCCATGTCTTCCATTAAGGAATCCTCAGGAGAGTCCATGTGCTTCCTCTTGCACGTCTTCTTTTGCAGGGGCTCCTCAGTGGGGGGCCTCTGAGGAGGACTTGGAGTGGGTACCCTGAACAGGGGTGTCTGCAGCTTCTCTGTCTGGTGTCCCAGAGGGGTGGTCTGCGACAGCTGCAGCTCAAGGAGCGAAAACTGGGATTCTGACATCATAGGAGTGCTACCAGAAGCAAGTGGAAGGCAGGCCCACCTGGAGCCAAAAAATAACCTCTGGACCGGGGTCACACCGTGGTCCGACAGACCCACCCCACAGGTGGAGCCTCAAGCAAGATCAGTGCCGACTCAGCAATCGGCACCAAGGAGGAAACAGAGAAGAAAGTCGGCACTGTACCTTGGGCCGATGTGCCTGTCCTCCGATCCTCAGATTGAGGAAGGACCAGTTCGGCAGGAACCGAAGACCAAAGGGACAAAAACTCTGAGCCATAGTGAGGTTCACAGTAGGCGCAGAGGTGATGGGTTCCAAGAAGGATGTCAGAACTGAAGGCGTAGGAACAGAGATGGTCTGAGTGCAAGATGGAGTCTGGAGAAGGCAACTTAAGTCCAGCAGGTGGGTTTTAGAAAGTGATGGAATCCCCCTGGCTACCAACAGCTGGTCCACAAGACACACCATGCAGTGTTCCGAAAGGCTCCTGATGGCTCGAGTAGATACTCCAGAAAGGGAAGTCAGGACGTTCGAGAAATGGGCTATACACTTGGTCCAGAAACAGGTCAACTCAGGGAGAGTATCGGGTTCATGGTGCAATGTCTGCCGGCACTGAAGTCTCAAGTTTTGAGACTGAAAGCAAAGGGGATCAGATCCAGTGAGGTTGGTACAACGCTCTGTGCCGAAGTGGCACTAAGCCAAAACGGTCTGTTCCAAAATGGAAAGTGAAATCAAAGTTGAAGGTGTGCCCTGTGTCGAAGTAGCTACAGGTGCCAAAGTTGAAATAGGCATAGTAAGGTCTATGATCTGTGCTGGAGGCAGGGTCTGTGTCAGTACAGGCGTCTGTATCAAAGGATGAGATGGTCGGAGCAGAGGAAGGCAGAGCCAAAGAGGCAGATTTATGCTCAGATGATAACTTGGGGACTTTAGATTTCCCAAACTTGCTCTGATCACCTGATGGTGAAACAGAATGGGATCTCTGTCCTTAGGAGTTGAGACCTCCATCACAGAAATGGCCTCTGAGAAGGGAGACTTGAGTTACTCCTTCAGAACGAGTTTATTCTTGTGCTCATTAAGTTGACAAACTTTTGTTGGCTGAAACGGACAAATATCACAAGGAGGCTACACTGAAAGGTGGGCTACTCCCAAACAGTATACGCAGTCATTATGCAAGTCACTGTTAGGCAACTCACCCTTACAAGTACAATGCTTAAAGCCAGAGGTATCCTTATCCGACATTTTAATAGAAAGGACACCACAACTAACTGTATAATTCAACAATAATGAAGTCACTCAGTTCAAAAATCACAAGAAAAACACCAAGATTACAACACACTATATGAGAAGGGAAACACCTGAATAGAGATAAAAGCTAACAGGTTAAGCAACAGAAAGCAATACCAGCTATGGTATTGAAGAAATGCCACAAGGGTAAGGGAAAAGTCCATGCCAACAATGATACTCGAGTTTACCAATGGTAACAGGTAGAATGGAGAATACACAGATCGAAAAGACACTAGAAATACTAAAGGTTTAGTAAAATATGAAGATATCCAAAAATCTTAAAACAATTATCAAAAAATATTTTACTTAGCTGAGAGTTCAGCTGAAATGCGGCTTTACAGCTACGCAGCAAACAAGATCAGAGGTAACAGGGAGAAGGGCATTCTGGGCAGAGACTTGGCTCAAGAGTTTTTTTGGCTGGCGCGAGTTTGGCAGTGGGTAGACTCTTCAGAGGGCTCTGAACTGAACCCATCAGTGATGAATTGAAAGATTATCAGATCAAATATTTTCCACTTAGCACCATGACTAAACTGAATTTCACATGACAGCTCAGCACAGATCAGCAATGTTTCTAACCCAAATACAGTGAATGGTAAGATAACTGATTATATATGCCATAATTTTTGATAATTGACCGTGTATATCAGGTACTTCATAGTGTTAACTAAAAGCTTATATAATACTACACAAGTTCTCACAGATACCTGCGGTCTGCCCACCAATGTGCAGCTATGTATATTTACTGGTAAATACAACTATGCATACTTTTTAGCAAACATCAGGAATTGTCCACCCAGATGCATTTTGGAACAGTATTTCACATCTCCAGTCACCACAGAGGTCAGGCATGCCCTCAAATAAGGTATTTGATACTGGAGAAAATTTTTCGGAAATATGAATATGTCAACTAATATGTTGATCCAGGTGGTGTTAATATGGTATTCCATGACATCAAATGAAAGCGCACACAATACTGTAGAAACTATTTTTTTCATTAAATATGCAATTTATACAAGTTATGCAACTCTCAAAAGTGGAGGGGCATCTACAAAATGTCTGCAAAAATCTGAAGTTCACATCTTTACAAAAGTCACACTGATAGTTGGGGTACATCTATGGGCACAGAGTACTTGATATTACATTTTACATATATAATCATTAAATATAAAACTACTATTTGGTTAGGGTGACATTACCATTGTGAAGCTTGTCTGCTTTGTAACAATTTTTTTTCAACTGAGTTTACAAACACTTGTTTATGGGTAGGTTGAACTGCATTCTAAGCATTTTTGTTCAAGCAAAAAACCTATCCGGGTAGAAAGTGTCAAGTGGTGTTAGAAAGATTATTCCAGACTGTTCCTTTTCAACAAATTTAAAGCAAGAATGAAGTAGCAAATGTTGATTTAGAGATGTTGAGCTACACTTACTGCCAAAATATAAGATTTCAACATTTAACCGTTTCCATTTTATTGCCTTCCAGAAACTATAAAAAGGTGTAGGGAGAACTGGGCCAGTTGCTGAGAAAATTTGGGGGAAAACAATTAATGGCTAATTTAATGCAATATGAATCAGGTACCTTAAAATCAAAGGACTTGAGCATGGGGGAAAAAGCAACAGTATGTTAACCCAGTACTCAAACTCCTGATATGGTTAGCTTACAGGTGTTCAGCATCTTGGGACAGCATGTTCCAAAGGCCTTTTTTTAATGCTGTCCTCTTTTTGGATACATCACTCAAGTTTTTCAGTCT
This sequence comes from Protopterus annectens, assembly GCF_019279795.1. Lineage (NCBI taxonomy): Eukaryota > Metazoa > Chordata > Ceratodontiformes > Protopteridae > Protopterus > Protopterus annectens. The sequence continues at coordinate 415,034,730 of NC_056738.1, read as the reverse complement.
CAAATTTGTCAGATGTAAAAGTTAAAGGCACCACTAGGAGTTCCACATTTGCTCCTGTATATAACAAGTTATGTATTCACTATAACTATACACATGCATTGTTAATTTTCATTCAACTGATGGGTCTCCGAATTGACCTCTTGGCCTCATTTAAACTCCAAGATCCAACTCAAGTTCATCCCTTTACCTATAATGCCCCAGATCCCTGTAATACCACAGATCAAGTTTGCTGCCCTAAATGCATAAAGACCAACTACAGGCCAATACAGAAAAGAAAGCCAACAGGAAAGCTAGGGGCTCAAACATGGAACAGTGGTTCCGTATTCACGACCTGGTCACTCTCACAGGAAAAGGGAATGGGGAAGGTTGGAAGTTGAAGAATGAAAATGGACAGACGTGCATAGTTATGATGAGTATATAATGTTTATACGGGGTGTTGTCCTTTTTCATTCAACTGATGGGACAGTCCCTAACTACTTGAATCTGAATGGCCATCATGGAAGGATACTCCAGAATAACAAAGAACCAAAAGCAGCTCTATTTCTGAAGAGATCCCATTTGTAATGAGGAATAAAATGTATGAGCAACGAGACCAAGTGAATGCAGCACAAATATCAATTGAAGCGGTGGACCAAAAATCAGGAATAGTAGCGATGGATCTAGTGAAGTGAGCTTTAGGAGTTCTAGGCAAGAACAAAGACTTAAATATGCAATCTATTAACCACTTTGCTAAGGTAACTTTGGAAACTTTCCCCCAATCTGTTGGATGCAAAGGAGCCGAACCAATGTATTTCTATGGTCTACTGTTCTATGGACATAAAAAGAGCTATGTACATCTAAAAGATTAAGCATGTATTCACCTTTGGAGAAACTGGGAAATATGAGAGGTTAATTGACAGCCTAGTTTATGTTTGCCTCAAAAACTACTTTGGGTAGAAAAGGTTAGTTCGCAAGGTAAATCTATCTTTATGGAAAGGCAAATAAGAGAATTTTGAGGAGTGTGCCTGGCATTCAGACACTCATTTGGCTGATGTAACAGCCACTAGAAAGGCAGTTTTCAAAGAAAAACTTAAGGTCAGATATGGCAGATGGCTCAAAGTTGATCTCTAGTAATAGCATTAGATCCCAGGATCGAGTAGGGTCTTTAGAAGACTAAGCAAATAAAAAGTGCCTTTAAGGGCAGCTTTACAGAATTTGGATAAAGCTGAAGAAGCACTGTATGAAGTATAACTTTAGATGGCTGCTCAATGAACTTTGATAGTAGAACAGTCCCTTCTTGGGGGGGGGGGGGTTGCTAGGAAATCCAGGACAACATCAAATGGGGCAGTAATGGGATCAAATTCTCTGATGGGACTAACAGAAAACCTTTTCCACTTACTCTTGTAAATCTTCCTGGTGGAGGCTGAGAGGGCAATATATGGCAGACTGAGGAAAGCCTGGGCTGTCTAACCACCAGTGAACCTGGGGAACCATGCGGTTAAGTTAAGGTCTGCAACATTTGGGTGAGCAGTCTCCAAGGGATGAGACCAAATATGGACTGGGGTCTAGTATCCATGGCGGCCTTCAAAGATGAGATCAAAGGAAGGGAAACCACACTTGAGGCCAAAAGGATGCCATGAGGCTAAACTTGCTCTTCAACCAAAGTGCTTTCTGTACAAATTTGGGGATTAGTGGTATGGGAGGATAAGCGTAAAGGAGACCAGATGGCCATATGTGGACTACAGCATCTCTTGGAAACTCTCCTAGGGGGATCAAGGAAAAACTTTACACTTGTGGGGAGAGGCAGACATATCACAGCAATGTTGACCCAGCGACAGAAAATCCACACTGCCGCTAATTGAGACCACTTGTGAGGCATCAGAATGCACCAGCTGAGTTTGTCCACTAGCAAGTTAAAATTTCCTCAGAATGTGCACTGCCATAAGAAAGTGGTTGGAAGAGATCACCCACTGCCACACACACTGCTTCTCAACAAAGGGGATAGGGTCAGGTTCCTCCCAGTTTGTTGATGTACCAAACCACAGCCATGTTTGTCTGTTTGGATAGCAATTGCCCCTAAAGGGAGAGTGAGTCCTGAAAGAACTGCAACACTAGGACCACTGCCCTCATCTCCAGAACACAGATATGCAAATTGGTCTCTTCTAGGGACCACATGCCTTGGACAGTCTATCCCAAGAAATAGACCCCACCCCAGTTGGAAGGCATCCATGGTCACTGTGGCTAGCAGGGTTGGAAACACAAAGGGGCATGCCTTACAAACTTCATTAGATTGTACCGACCAGAGCAGGTAATTTCTGCAAAGAGCTTTATCATCCAGGATTGTGGGTGGTGAATTCACCATTTAACAGTTCAGAGTCCACTCCAAGAATTAGCATAGAATTGAGCCATTGGGACCAAGGTTATAGCAGCCACCATAGAACCTAAAGCCTGGAGAACCAGTCTTGTTGGGCTAGAGGGGCGTGAATGTATCACTTGAAATCTTAGAGACTGTACTCCAATGGAAGAAATGCTATTTTGACTGGTGGCATCCAGGTGGGCACCTATAAATTCCAAGACTTTGATAGGTTGTAGATAAGACTTGGTGTAGTTGATTGCTATGCCTAAAGACTGACTTAGTTGCTGCAGGCAGTCCTTGTAGTCCTTGGCTTTTTCAAAGTGATGCCTTGTTGGGATGGTGACAAGCCAGTTATCCAACTATAGAAATGCAGAATCCAAGCAACCTCAGGTGAGTTGCCACCCCTGCTACACACAAACATCCTGTGCAGTACGATGAGACCAGTGCAGGCCTCTGAACGGATGGTGACTGGTCCCCAGTGAACAAGGCAGATATCTTCAGGAGCATTTGTTCATTTTGATGTGATAATACACATCTTGAAGATCAACACAGCACATCCAATTGTCCTGTCGAAGAGCGACATAGCACATCCAATTGTCCTGTTTTAGAAATGGCAGAATGGCTTGAACTGAGACCATCTGGAATTCGTAGTTCTTCACAAGCAGAGACCACTGAAATCCAGAATAGGTCTCGGGTCCCAACTTTAGCACCAGAAAGAATCAAGTTCAAATCCTGTCTGGTGAGACCGTTTGGATGACCGTCTAGCAGATTGGATCGGGAAGAGCCTTTTCCATTTGGCTGGTGGGATCTGCAAAAAAAGAATAAAAACAGCCTCCGGATATAAATTTTTTTGCAACCAAGTGTCATTTGCGATTTATGCCAAAGCTTCTGGAGACCAGCAACTCCCCCCCCCCCCACACACACACACACACGACTGCCTCCAACAAGCAAACCCTTCAGGCACACAGTTTATCTTTGAAGGCATCTCAAAACTCGTGAATCTGCAAACCTTCGCTGCTGTGAGGGTGGCACCTTCCATTAACCCCCCCCCCCACCTCCGGGGGATGTTTACCCTCATGAGTCATGGAAAGAATCTTGAGACTTTCGGAATCGCATCTTTCTACTGTGCCAGTTCCTTGAAAAGTACCTCTGCAGCATAGAGAAACATCTGCACAGCAGGCAAGGTCTTCACGTCTTGCTCACTTTCAGAGTATTTATTTTAAATGTAGAGCCAAACAAAGATGCAAAGGGAGCATTGATAAATGAAGACTAGAAGGGCTCCACAAAATCAGATGCATCCAGGCAAATCTCCAAATGAGTATGGCTGAACCTGCCACCTGTGGAGGTACCTTCAACTGAGTGAAAGATCAACCTCATGGACACTACAGATGAGACTGAAGGGTGGCCAGATGTGAAGATATCAGTTTGTGCACCTCCACAGACATGGAACCAAAACAGATTTGGAAAATTCTTTAAACTCTCCATTATCTAGTGAAGTGCATCAAATAATTCAGCTACCAAAGTGCAAGTGTCACAGAATCGTAAATGAGCTTTACAAATCTGTCCAACACCCTGAACTCTTGAGATACACAGAAGAGCTCTGTTCTGTCAGCTTTTTAGAGGCCTCAGCCACAACCATGGCATCAACAGGACCTCCCTTACTCCAATAAAGTCTGTCTTTAGGAGGGGTAAGAAATTTGTTAGGGCACTGAGGAATGGGCTCTACCATATCCTGTTTCTTCCATGCCTAGCAAGACACCACATCTATAAGGTAATCAGCCGGGGGGGGGTAAGAGATAACCCACAACGTAGATGGGCTGAACAAGGCTTCCAGAACACTGACTCCTCCTGAGAAGAGGTACTGGAAGACCATCCATCCTTCTGATTAAGGATTGCAAGAATGTCTTGAAAGAGAGACTTCTGGTGGAGACCTTGGGGACCCCTCTGTCACTGAAGTCGGTCTTTGGTGAGATTCCAGAAGGGAATTTGTGAGCTTCCTTTTGCAAGACCTCTTCCGGGGACCTTGCTAATGGGATAATATAGAGAAGTGTCAAAAGAGAGGAATTTACTAAAGAGGAACTGCCTGGATGCTCAGGCACGCTGTCCCTTTGGGATAGGGTGGTGAGGGTCGGAACTCTGACCTGATGATAGTGGGGAAGGATCCAGAGTAGACTGGACTCTTGGACGAGAGAAAGCCCTCTCCACCTCATAGGCAGAAGACAGGAGAAAGGCCAGCCACTCTGGAGCCAAACCTACAGGCACTGCACAGCCTGACTTTGCCTGGGCTTCAGCCATGAGAGAGGAGTCCGACCAGAGCTGTCCAGCGCAGAAACTCCAAGGAGAAGGGGTGGCGCTGACCGTCAAATCCTTTCCCTAGATCCACAGCCAAAGCTTTAGCTCCAAGACTCATTCTGCTCTATGGGGAGCAATGCAGACCAAGTCAGGAACGCAGTCCAAGTTAAAGACCAGCTTTTTTCAGATCCAACAGACCCTCAGGATTCTCAACACTAAAATGCAAATGAAAAGTAGGTTGGAGGCTCATGGATCCAATAAAAGACAGAGCAGATAACACTCACATCTGAATCTGTCCTGAAAAAAGTCATCCTATCCACACATCTGCTTCAGATAGGCTCCGGGGAAGACCAGACAGAGGAAGATTTGGATGGGGAAGTGGGGGGGCAGGACATTATCCTTGGTGATTTAGAAAAAAGGTGCAGAGAGCCATGAAGAAATATGCTCTGGAGTCAGTCTCCCACAGTCTGACCCAATGAGGTTGGATCCAATCTTTTCAGAGTTTTAACTGGCACTCTGAGGCAGATGCTGGTTTTGGAGACCAGACAGGAGACCATTTTGTGTTCTCTGGTCTCAGAGGAAAGTTGTCTTGGTGGGGGGGGGGTTGAGCCCCTGAAACAGATGCAGCAGAAGGAAGTAACCCTTTCAAAACATGATCTAATGTTCACTTAAGGCCCTAGCATTAAAAATAGCACAAATGGAGTTTCAAGGTGGACTGCTGCCAAACAGTACACACTCTATGGACATCAGAATTGGGCATCTTATCCCCATAGGAAGTGCACTTTTTAAAACTCATAGGTTTTTCAAACCATGATAGAGAAAAGGAAAGTACAGTTGTGTACACTTAACATAAATGTAGATGTTCAGAGTGTATTCACTGCTGCAGTCATCATATTTGAGTTATCTGCCTGCAGGTAGCACTCAGCCGGCCTGAATACCAGAGTCTTCGGATTTCTGCGTCGTGTGCGGTTAGGTCTTCAGGAGCATAGAACATGCAGCAGAGACGCCATTACATCAGCTTTTCTTGCCCCAAATTTCAGGTGCCCCCACAATAGGAAGTCATTATATGGTATGGGACACCCCCATCAAAAAAGCAAATACACATGAAAATATATATATACCAAACAAGGAAAGGTAGAGCGCCAAGAGGAGTCAGGGGGGGGGGGGGCTGGAGGGAGGGTAACCAGGACTGCAACAGTGAATACACTAACATCTACATTTATGGTAAGTGTACACAACTGTACTATGTTAGTATTTCACTGTTGTAGTCATCACATTTGGGTTGATTCCCAAAGCTAAGGAAGGGAGGAGGTAGTTAAAGAGCATTAGGGTCAGCTATTAAGCCCTGCAAGACTGCTGTGGCAAATCCAGCTCTGGAATTAGAAAAGATAGGCAGGTGTTAATGCTTGGTGAAGGTATGCACAGAGCTTCATGTAGCAGCTTCCAGGACGTCCCTGGTAGGAACTCCTCTGAGAAATGCAGTAGAGATAGATGCAGCCCTGGTGGAATGTGTTCTTATCCCCTGTGGGGTAGGTTTTCCATGGTGTTTGTATCAGAAATTAATGCAATGGGCTATACATTTGGAAATGGTTTGCTCGGAAATGGTCTCCTCTGCTCCTGCAGCAAAGCCAACTAGGAGCTGGGCAGATTTTCTGAGAGGCCAAGTCCTGTCCAAATAGAATCCAAGTTGTCTGTGCATGTCCAGAGTGTGCAGTATCTGTTCCCCTTTGTTTTGTGGATTAGGGGAAAAAGTAGGCAAGTGAATGGACTGGTTGAAGGCCACACTAGACCACCTTGGTCATAAAGGAAGGATTAGTCCTGAGGGAAACCCTGTCCGCATGGAAGATAATGAAGGGTTCCACTGCCATAAGGGCCTGTAATTCAGACACTCTTCTTGATGAAGTGATGGCTAGAAGGTTATTTTCCAAGAAAGGAATTTCAACTCTGCTGTTGCAGCTGGCTCAAAGGGGTGGGGGAGAGTGAGCTTTTCTAATACAAAGTTAAGGTCCCAGGCTAGAGTGGGAGCTCTCCTGGGGGGGGGGGGGATCTTAAATTTTTGGCCCCTCTAGGAATCGTTTTAGCAAGGGAGGAGAGAAGGGTGGCTCAGTATTACAATGTGTTGGAATGGCAGAGGCATAAATCTTAATTGACGAGAAGGATAAGCCCTTGTGGAGCATTTCTGTTGAGCACTTTAGAATATGAGGTAATCTGGGCACCGTTGTGCCCATCCCCTGAGCCTGGCTCCAGGAACAGTATCTTTTCCACTTTTCAGCATAGGATTTTGTGGTACTAGGCCTCCTTGCTTCCAGAATGACATATCCTGCACCTGCTTACTGAGGGATTCTAGAGAAGAGTTCATGGAATTAGCCAGGCTGAAAGGTTCAGGGTTTGAAGCAGAGGGTGCAGAATCTGGCCTGCCTGCCGGGTTGTAGCAGTGTCAGACTGCACAAGAGGGGGTACCAGTGCTGGCGTGGCCAGTCTTGTCCTATTTGATCTTTAGTAGAACCATCGAGAGGAGAGGCATAAACAAGAGATGCTTTCCCAGGTAAAGGACAGAGCATCCACTTTCCAAGCTCGACTGTGGGGAGCTCTGGTGCAGAATTTGTTCAACTGGTAGTTCTGAGGGGAGGCAAACAGGTCTACCTCTGGGGTCCCCCATTTGTTCAAGAGGTTGAATATTTTGGGTTCTAGTTTCCATTCGTGTGGGTCCATGAGATTTCTGCTTAAGTCGTCTGACAGTGAATTTAGTTTGCCTGGCAGGAATTGAGCATGTAGGTGAACTTGATAGCTCAAGGCAGTGCATCACAGAGCCATGGCTAGTCTGCAGAGAGGGTAGGAGTTGGTTACCCCCTGCTTGTTTATATACCACATAACTGCAGTGTTCTGTCTTTACCAATAGTTGTCCTGGAAGAATAAAGGTCTTTGAAGGCTGTCAGAGCATTCTGTACAGCTAACATTTCTTTTTGATTGATATGCAGGTGCATCTGTCTTGGGTTCCATTTGCCCTGAATGCACTGCCCTGCCATGTGAGCCACCCATGCATAGACTGATGCATCTGTTAGGGCTTGGGCGGCAGGGGGTAGAGTGAAAGGGAGTCCCTTGCTGTGGTAGCAGGTCTCTGCCCACCAGAGAAACTCTGTCCTTAGATAAGGAAGGATAGGAATCGTTTCCAGGTCCTGAGAATGTTGACACAATAGACGTTTTAGATAACATTTGAGTTTACTCATATGCAGTCTTGCATATGAAATTGGCAGAATGCAAGAGACCATGAACCCTAGAGCTTGCAGTGTTTTCCTTGCAGATAGTGGAGTTTTTGTGGCTAATAGTTTGAAGAAGGTTGTCAAATAAACTTGTTTTTCCAGAGTGAGAAATGCCATCTGGGAAGTTGTGTTCAAGCTTCCTCCCAGGAATACAATCTGTTGGCGGGGTACTAGGTGAGATTTCTTTTCTTTGGTGTACCCCAGTGAGGTTAGAAGTTACTTTACAAATGCCAGGTGTTGTAATAGCAAATCCTGGCTTTCTGCCCGAATCAGACTATCGTCCAAGTATGGGTAAATGAATATTTCTCTGCCTGCAAAATGCAATGGCTGAAGCTAGACACTGTGAAAACCCTGGGAGCAGTAGATAAGCCAAAGGGAAGTGCAGAGAACTGAAAGTGCATGCAGCCCGCCCTGAAATTTAGGTATTGTCTGCAGGATTCTCTTAGTGGGATGTGAAGGTAAGCTTCCTTTAAGTTTAGGGATGCCAGCCAGGCATCCTTGGCTAGCATAGGAAGAAGCTGTTGAAGAGTTCACATTTTGAATTTTGGAACCACCTGAAAGGTGTTTAGAGAAGTCCAGGATAGGACACCAGGAGTTCTCTTTTCTGGGTACCAGAAAGTCTTGAATAAAAACCTGATCTTCTTCGTTCTGCTGGGACAGGTTGAATAGCCCTGATACTGAGAAGAAAACCTGCTGCTGGTTCTCAGCCCATTGATTTGGGGGGAGGTTTGGCCAACCATTTAGGGTTGGTAGTGTGTGGAAGTGGAACCTGTATCCTCGGGGAAACTTATGTTCAAAACCCATTTGTCCTGGGTAACGAGTTCCCAGTTTTTTGCATGCAGAGCGAGCTTTCCTCCTTAAGGAGCAAGTAGTTGAGCAGGGCTTGAAAGAATTAAAGTCATTGTGCCATTTTTCCGTAGGGGATGGCTTACTACTCCCTGCTTTAGAAGTAGGAGCCCCCACTGTTTAGATCTATGCATAGCCTGAGACCGAAGTCTTGGTGGTCTGCTGTTCCTGGGTTTGGACTGAAGGCCTGGAAGGGACTGGCAAGGACCAGTTCTTGGAAGGCCAATGCCTATTGAATCTGGGAGGCTGTACTTGTAGAAAATCTAACAGATGGCATAGACTTCGCTTTTTCCTCCATCCTTTTGGGGACATCCTCTGCTTTGTTGCCAAAGAGGCAGTCTTGGTTTAAGGGTGCATACAGTAATTTAGCTAACACGATCTGGCAAGTTAGTTCCTTAAGCCAAGCATGCCTTCTAAGTACAGAACCAGTGACAGCAGCCCTGCAAGATGCTTCTAAAGCATCAAAACCACATTGCAAAGTATGTTTACAAACTTGTTCTGCAGAATGCATTAAATCTTCCAAGTCTTTGTGTTCAGCACAGTCCGGAATCATCATTTTCTGTTTAAGTAGTCCCATAATATGTTGCTGATACTTTAACATATGAAACTGTCAATTTAAAGCCCTAATGGCCAAACTAGCAGAAGTGCACATCTTACCCCATCTGTTTAAGGCTCTAGAATCCATCAGAAGGGGTAGGATTTTTGGCAGCAGTAGCCTTAATGCCCTTTGGTCCTTGGGAAATGGTCTCTGGATCTGCAGTAGGATTCTTGAAGAACTTGAGTCAGGTACTCTGTAGTACCAGTCAGGCTTTCTGGGAGTTGGAGGCAAGTGTCTGGGGTAAGGCTAGATTCCAAGAAAACATCTACAACAGCCAGAACAGGAGGGATAGCTATAGGCCTGTGTTGAGGCAGGAGTAAGAATTCCCGAAGTCTCTTTTTGGACTCAAAATAGTCCTGGCTTTCCCAGCAGAAGTGCTCCATAAGGGTATGCAAGGTTTCACCAAAAGAAACTTCTTCTGGAGGGGAAGCAGAGGGAATAGAATCCTCAAGTAGATAAGGGAAAATCCTGGTAATCAGAAGGAGCAGAGATATCAAATTCCTGATCAGAAAAATCAGAAATAAAATCTGTTCTAGGTCTCAGAGGGGGAAGGCTGGCTTCCCCTAATTAAAGGTAATAAAGTCTTCAGCCATTCTAAGCATTTGTTTTGGAGGCATATGGGCCTGAGTCAGCAGTTTGGTAGTCCGTTTTCTAGGTGTAGTGCGAGTTCTAGACCTGAGGAATTCGGTACTTCTAGATGGGAACAATGCCGTCAGTTTAATATGGAAGTCTGTAGGCCTGAATGCACCCTCTGAAGCCAGTGTCTGCACAGCGGCTCCGGACCCATCCAAGGTAGACATCCTCAGGTTCCATAGTCGAAGAGGCATCTCGCGGCATATCTGTAGTAGCGGATATCAGGGGCTGCAAAAGCACCTGAGTACCAGGGGACTGGCGAATAGCTTAATGGAAGCGTCATCAGCAGTTTTGGACCTATGCGGTCTGTCTTTATCCTTACATTTTTTCAGAAGATTGGTAGTCGGATGGCTTAACAAAGCCATTTCAGAGTATGGAGATCGAGAACTGAAGTATTTAGCTATAAAATAGCCCAACAATGTATAGTTTGGGCGTTGAACAAGGCACAAAATGGACAGCAAGGGGCATCGTGGTCTGGGCCTAAACAGGTGACCCAGTAAGAATGAAAATCTCTAGAAGGTATTTGCTTTCCACAGGCAAGATGATTGTTAATTTTTTCTGACATCTGTTAGAGCAAGAAAAAAGGATCCCTAACTGGTTACTTATCTTTATTGAAGACTTCGGGTCTGAAACTCAAAAAATTTCAGGAATCTGCCGACCGGCACTTGCCAACTGCTTCAAGTACCGCACGGCAAGAAAGACTGATGTAATGGCATCGGCTGCATGTTTTATACACCTGACGACCTGACGTCATGGAATAAGTGACAGCATCTGACGCAAATTTCCGAAGACACTGGTATTCAGGCCGGCTGAGGGCTACCTGCAAGCAGATAACCCAAATGGGATGACTGCAACAGTAAAACACTATGAACATGTCATTGTTCCATTGTATTCGGCATTCAGACCAGTCATCGAGTACAGTACCTCCTTTGGTATGTACCTAAGCAGGCATATCATACAATTGGAATGTCCACAGAGGTTCCTCACTAAACAAATACAAGGATTAAGCAAAATGTACTATGCAGTCCCTCTCAAGGCTCTAACCCTATATTCCAACTCCTACAGGCTGAGGGGAGATCTATGTCCGACATACAAGGCATTGGACATACCCCACTCTGATGGAGCTCCTGCATGTCGGCAAAACAGCACCAGAATTACCCTTTCTAAAGATTTAAACATTGCCTGTGATATAAAATAGGACATGCTGGAGAGAGGTATGTATCCCAGAGATTACCCTGTCGCTGGAACAGGCTCCCCATCCATGTGAAGAAGAGTTCTTCCCTAACCCAATTCAAGTGCAACCTGGACAGCTGGATAAAGAACATTCATCCTTGGTTTGGCACCTGTCTCTAATGGAAACAGGCAACCTGTGAATGGTTCATGTCCCAGGCCCTAGCTATCCAATGTTTCATCTCCCAAGCCCCTGCTTCACTTAAAGGGTATCAGAACTTGTCAGATTTGGGATGCATAGCTAGGCTTAAAAAGACCTTGTGGTAGCTAGCCTAGTTAGCACCTATAAACCTAAAAACAGGAAGACAAGATTTTTTAAATGAAAAATAAAAAAGGGGGTTCCAACAATGGTATCCAAGAAATACCCAATGCCAGGGTAGGAAAGTATAGAAAAGAGAGAAGTAACAAAGATATCAACCAGTACCCAAAAAAAGTAAGGAAAGAGCAAATAACGCTAGCAGCACAAACACTGAAAAGGAAGGAGGATGCAAGGAAAAACTAAGATGACAATAAAAGTAGTAAATTACACTCACAAATTGCAAGAAAAATACCCTATAACTTGAGAGCGGGATCTGCATCTGAAGCAAAGAAGCAACAAAGATCAAAAGTATTAAATACCCTATAACTTGAGAGCGGGATCTGCATCTGAAGCAAAGAAGCAACAAAGATCAAAAGTATTAAAGGGTTCTGGGGCATTATGGGCAAAGGGAGGAGCTTGAGAGCTGGATCAGAGAGTAAATGAGGCTGAGCCATATCAGAGATAATCAACTGAGGAATGACATTGGACATGCTATTGGGACTGGAGGTTTTTTTTCTTAGATTTTAAACATTTTCAATTTTATTTGAAACTGATTTGTAAGGATAGTGTAGTGACAATTTTACTGTACTTACACACAGACTTGATCTGAGCTTTAGTCATGACAGCTCAAACTGTTCACTACACTTAATGGGAAGGAATGGTAGGGACCAACTAGTTCGGAAGCCATATGCTTAGGGTTGTACCCTTTTGTTATGGCTAAAACCAGAGTAAACGCACACCCCTCGCATCACCAGTAACCCCGCCCACCCCTCTCCCACCCATCCCATCAATTGTGTGATGTCACGACAACATCACCTGATGGGAACACCCTCTTTTTCCTTTCCTGCTGCCTGTTTTCAGCTATTTACTATGCTTTTCTGTATATAAAAAAAGCATAGTAAATCAAGCAGGTTTACAAACTCAGTTTCCTTTTTTGAAACAAAATACTGGAGTTTGTACAGTGTTTTCCGGACTACCGGAGAATCAGTTTGATTTCTGGATAGTCCGGAAAAAAAACAGAGGGGTGGGTAACCTCACGTATGTGCCGGTTAGCAGTAATAATGGCTCTAATCGTATCCTTTCAACTTAATTATACTTCTCAACCTCCAAGCCAAGAAATATTGATAAGGGGGAACACATTTAAATATGGATCTAATAATCTTGGTTAAAACTTTCATACATTTTTGAAGGATATGAAATCTGAAACATATTGACTTCAATCCTCAATGGTTTGCCAGAAAACCACACATTTTATAAGACCCAGACCAAAAACAGCTGGCAAAAATCTGGGCAGCTTTGAGGTATCAATCTAATTTTCAACATGGTGATATGCTTAGCACCTATCATGCCTGTATCAACTGGGCTAATTTCCTTATGAAAACAATGTTACCACGTGCATGACAACTAGAGGCAGTAAACATGAATATACATAACCTGTGCTTACTAACACTGCTGTGATCTCATTATTTACTTTGAAGGGAAGTGTAAAGTTTTTATTGAGAATGCAACAGGCATAAAATTCTAACTCTGCAAGTAATCTTAGATTCCAAAGCTTTGGATCTAGGGAAGACTGGTCTGTCTTCTTTCTAAACAAGGATCACCAGCGCTAGTTCATTTCTTACGTAAGCAAACTTGTCAGTAGCTGGTACAGTCTTTTCAAGCCTTCAGAAATTAAACCAATGGTACAATTTGAGATTTTACATTAAAGTTCTATGTATTCACATTGCACAGTTGAAACAAGTTATGGAATATGTTTTGAATGTGGGGCCACAACACTTAACACCTCTCAGGCTACCGAGAATGTAATATGGTATCCATGTGATTTGTTTTCAAACAGAGAACAAAGCACACCAGTGTACCAACAGGGACATACTGGGTACATAAGAATCCTATGCCAGTCCATTTTTGCAATGCCTTGTCTAATAGAAGCATATGTCTTGGTCTTGAAGCATATTACAAAATTTTCAAATTTAACACTAAAATCTATGGGACACAAGATTCTGGTTGGAATTTAATCTCGGAAAATTTCTAATTGTGGTTCTTACTGGTTAAGGACTTAATTTTGATCTATATTAAGGCTGTGATGTTTGCAAGGCATTTAGTTGAGGTGTGAAATCAAAAATTTGTCTTAATAGGAGCTTTGGTTTTATTTTGTATGTTCTTGTTTAATTAGAAAATCTGTAAATTCTGTTGTAGTCACTGTATTGCCTCTTTTCTGGCTCCTATCACAGTTGTTGAAAAATACAAAACAATTCAATGGTATGCTAAACAAATTTATAAATGCAGTCTTGTTCTTTAAATTCTAGCACTTCAGTTTTGTCATGCATGATCAGCCTGTCTTGACAAACTAGTGAACTGCAGCAATTTGTGCCACCTTCATATCCACAAATGTGACAATGGAAAGAGTAGCTCTTTCAAGGATGGATACACAGAACTCCCTCAGCTCAACTACCCTCCATAAGGGGATGAAATGCCTGCACTATGCAAATCCCTTATGCAGCTATGTAGACAGCTCGACTAACAAGCCTCCAAAAATCTGAAGTATAGCTGAGAGCACAATCAAGTTAGATTTTGCATTACTACACAAAATACGACTCCAATGCAGGAATCCACCAAATAATCAAAATTGTCGACCAAAATGTCCAAGTAAAGGCAATGAGACACGAACCAAAGCCCGATGGTAATGGGCGCAAAAAACCAGGACACACAGCAGGTAACTGAATAAGGAAATTTATTCCACCACGAAGAACACTACAACTAAGCGCTTTCACCAGTTAAACTGGCTTCTTCAGAGTCATAGTGCACAAAACATTTGAACACATATAAATACTAAACCCATCCCCTAAAAATCATCAATTATCTAATTAATCAATCAATAAATATTCACAAAGCTTTTAAACTTAAAGCCACAAACCAACATTTAAACAATGCATCCAGATTAAACATAATAAAAATAATACATACATTTTAATGCTATAATGTTCACCATTATTAACCTAAAAACTTGAAAAACATAAAAATGTATATATATATCGAATAAATTACAACATAATACAAAAACCTAAACATAAATATGGTATAATGTGATACGTAACATTACTAAAAATATTGTTCATACAACACTCCCCAGAACCTGCCCATTACAAAATATTTAATAAATATCACTAGATATAATAACAGTGATATTAATGTTCAATACACCAATACTGATCCTAAATACAACAATATAAAAATTTCATATAAAATTTGCCCTGAATTTTAACAAAGGTTTTATAGAAATACTCTCGTTAATCCCAGGTATCCTAGTGGCATTCAACCTGATCTGCCACTCCATTTCACGTAGAGCTACACAGTTCTTAATGTCCCCTTGGTAGTCTAAGTTGACCTTATCAATTACAAAAAACAAGAATTTTTTAAACTCATGACACCTTTGGGAATGCAAGAAGAGAGCATTATGTTCATCCCGTCTCCTAATTGAGCCACAGTGCTCACGAATTCTTTCCCTCAGACTTCTTGTTGTCATGCCGACATAAAATGTGTCGCATGACATACAAGTTGCCAAATAAACACAATTCCTAGTTAAACAATTGCAACTACCTGGGCACATAATAGTCCGCCCATAGCCCTTCACAGTGGCGTACGCACCAACTGCAATATACCTACACCACCTGCAACAACCACATTTATTCATAAAGGAGCGTCTGTTGTCCCTCCTACTTTCTTCCAAAATATCCTTTAAATTGGAACCCCTACTAAAAACCATAATAGGATATTCACCCAAAACTTTCCTGGTATCCTTACTTAAAAAGTGTTCCCAAATACTGTTCAAATTTGCACGAATACCCAGGGAGACTTCATTGTATTGTAAAACAAATTTAGGGTAACATCTAAATTTATTCTCCCTCGACCCCACGTCACAAATACGACAGTTACCTCTGGAAACCTTCATTTTCAAAATAGGGATGTATTTGCTTTTCCTCTTCTTACATACTTCCCGTTTGATCTTAATTAACAAATCCAAAGGATACCCCCTTTCTAAAAATAAACCAATTAATGTATAGATCTCTTTTTTATATACAACATCATCACTAATTAACTTGGATAAACGAATCATTTGTCCCTTGACCAAACCCCTCCTTTGATGTAAGGGGTGGCAACTTGCAAAATGTAACATGGAGTTCGCAAAACTAGGTTTTCTATAAATATTACTATGTAAACCCCATTCATTCTTTGAAATTTCAATATCCAAGTAATTTATACAATCAAAATTCCAATTATAAGTAAATTTGAGAAAGTCGGAACTAGTATTCAAATATGCCATAAAATCCCTAATACTCTCTTAATCACCCCGCCACAGGATGAGTAAATCATCGAGAAACCTATTATATAACAAAATATTTCCAGCATATCTTGAATTTAATATATTCTCCTTCTCCCATGCTAGAAGGACCAAATTGGAAAATACAGGGGCACAATGTGCCCCCATAGCCACTCCAGTTAACTGTCTGTATATCTCTCCTTCAAAAGATAAAAAATTATTCTCCAAAACAAGCCTCATAAGATCACAACAAATCTCAAGCTTACTCAGATCAAAACTAGAACTTGAGTATAGACTGTCATGAAAAAGTTTTAAACCAGCTTGGTGGGGTATGACTGAAAATAGGTTTATAACTTTGAAGGGAAGTGTAAAGTTTTTATTGAGAATACAACAGGCATAAAACTCTAACTCTGCAAGTAATCTTAGATTCCAAAGCTTTGGATCTAGGGAAGACTGGTCTGTCTTCTTTCTAAACAAGGATCACCAGCGCTAGTTCATTTCTTACGTAAGCAAACTTGTCAGTAGCTGGTACAGTCTTTTCAAGCCTTCAGAAATTAAACCAATGGTACAATTTGAGATTTTACATTAAAGTTCTATGTATTCACATTGCACAGTTGAAACAAGTTATGGAATATGTTTTGAATGTGGGGCCACAACACTTAACACCTCTCAGGCTACCGAGAATGTAATATGGTATCCATGTGATTTGTTTTCAAACAGAGAACAAAGCACACCAGTGTACCAACAGGGACATACTGGGTACATAAGAATCCTATGCCAGTCCATTTTTTGCAATGCCTTGTCTAATAGAAGCATATGTCTTGGTCTTGAAGCATATTACAAAATTTTCAAATTTAACACTAAAATCTATGGGACACAAGATTCTGGTTGGAATTTAATCTCGGAAAATTTCTAATTGTGGTTCTTACTGGTTAAGGACTTAATTTTGATCTATATTAAGGCTGTGATGTTTGCAAGGCATTTAGTTGAGGTGTGAAATCAAAAATTTGTCTTAATTGGAGCTTTGGTTTTATTTTGTATGTTCTTGTTTAATTAGAAAATCTGTAAATTCTGTTGTAGTCACTGTATTGCCTCTTTTCTGGCTCCTATCACAGTTGTTGAAAAATACAAAACAATTCAATGGTATGCTAAACAAATTTATAAATGCAGTCTTGTTCTTTAAATTCTAGCACTTCAGTTTTGTCATGCATGATCAGCCTGTCTTGACAAACTAGTGAACTGCAGCAATTTGTGCCACCTTCATATCCACAAATGTGACAATGGAAAGAGTAGCTCTTTCAAGGATGGATACACAGAACTCCCTCAGCTCAACTACCCTCCATAAGGGGATGAAATGCCTGCACTATGCAAATCCCTTATGCAGCTATGTAGACAGCTCGACTAACAAGCCTCCAAAAATCTGAAGTATAGCTGAGAGCACAATCAAGTTAGATTTTGCATTACTAAACATGCTACATTCAACTGTCCACTTCAGCAATGGGGAAAATACATTTAAAAATTCTCAATTGCATTTTTAAAATACTTGGTTATTCAGAGTCACGCATGCCAGTCACCAACATGTTTGAAAACTCAAACTTCTGTCCTGGCACTAATCAAAAATGCTTCACCAGGTATTCCTGAGCCAAAGTTCTGCTCTCAGCAAAGTTAATATGGGCTGACAACTGACGAATATACCAAGAGTCAAACAGCAAACCCAAATCAGGGGTGCTTGAAATAAAGTACCTTGTGGACATGCATGAATTAGCTCTGTGAAAAGCAGTGTCTAGATCACAGCTCTTCCCTTGAGATTAGTGATAAAACTGTTAACCCTCAAACACCAGACAATTATACAAATTTTTGAAATAATCAAACTTGCATATACTAACCAGAGTGGCAATGCGCTTTATCCCAAAAAGCTCATTTGAGTGTTTGACAGAAGCATTTTCAATATTAATTTATCAGATAAGATGCCAAGGAGATTAGGGGGCATTACTTACCAAATCATATCATGATGTTGAACTACGTGACCCTTTGAGGGCTTCTAATGCATCAGAAAGTAAAACTGCATTCCCAGGGACTCAAGCTTGAAACCACAACCTTCACAGCCAAAGTTTGGAAAGACCTTAGGTGACCCTTACCCAAATTTTGCATTAAGAATCAGAAGGAATGGGATACTGTACTTTCAATCTCCCCTCTCAATGGAACACGTACACCAACTTTCCCTCTCCCCCACAGCATGGAGCATAAAAAGAGAAGGGTGTTCTCCAAAGCAACAAAAATGCAGTGTTCTTGGGCCCCCTACTCCATGAAGATTTTACCACTCAACTCTGACCCTTGCCTCCAGTAGAACTAAAGGTGCAGCTCACAGTCTGCAAGCACATCTACTTCTGGAGCATGAATGGCTGAAAGTTTCAGCCTTTTGTCTATAAAGCCCACTGCTAGACTTGCACCATTCTTTACAGTAGGGGGAGAGAGATGCAAGTTGACCACCATGTCCCCAACTTGGCTAGTCCAAGACTGGATGGCAAATGGAGAACATTACCAGAATTCCAGTAACTTTTAAAGGCCATGACATCCAAGGCTACATTGAACTGAACACTCAGAAGTGGGATAGGGCCAAACCTGGCTCCTCACCCATCTTGTGCAACTGCAACACTGACCTGGAACCGAAGGGGCTCGGTAGTAGCAAAGAACCATCACATTAAAAAGTAGAAGCCAACCACCATTCCAAGGCCCAGAAAAGGGGGGTACAAAACCAGTAGTGCACCTGTAATCATGTGGTAAACAGCAGTCTCTAAAGCTTCACATTCCACAGCTATATGCATAATCACATTGTGAAGGACATGTAAAGCTCAGACAAAAGGATCCAAACCTGGGCTACCTCATTACAGCTTTTACAGATAGTGACTGGATCTGAAATCTCCCACAGCAGAAGCCAATATTTAGGGAAACATTCTTCTCCACAGTTAGAACCTTAAGAGGCAGTTCACACAGCAGCACTGTACCTGACATTCACAGCAAACAGAAGGTTTTTACTGTGCATAAGCCCCCCCCCAAAAAAAATATATATATTTATGCTAAACAGGCAAATATGCCCAATGACCAGCCCAATGAGTGTCAACATCTAGGACTTGCTGTACTGTATACATTCACTGAAGCTGCAAAGGTCCAGGATGGTACGAAAGCCTTCTGTCCCCTCTGGGCCAAGAGAAGTGCAAGTTAAGCCTTCATGTACTGTACTACAAACTATGACAACAGCTTGGTCTTAAATTTTCTCCAAAAAGGGGTCCATTCAAACACTAAGATACAATCATCCAAGACACCAAGAACTCACTGGTCTTGGTGGATAGTCCTCAATGCCAGAGCACATAAAACCTACCCCAATGAAGAACCCTAAACTGTCTGATCTGCCCAATGCACAGCCAAAGGGCTAGCCATCTTGCAAGACCTAGACACAGCAGGAAAGCTGATTGAGTTTCAACTTCCTCCACCATACTGAAGGACTTTCTCTCCTGGAAAATTACCAATACTGTGACGGACTAACAAAAGAGAACAGACATCAGAATGAAGACTACTATGGCCTGTTGAAGTTGCTCCTGGATGAGGGTTTTCAGTTATGCTCTTCTGTGCACACACAGAGCCTACTGCACTTAGTAAAGCATCAGTGTAAGCTGCAGTGATCCCCAAAGGCTTGACCAGCTCCTAACAGGACTCAGAATCAGACAAAAAACAGCACCAGAACCACCAGTGAATTAATGTAGTCATATACACGTTTCTTCTAGAAAATTTAGCAGTCATATCACAGAATATTTCTGTGCTTCTGAATTCTTTAGACAAGAATCTAGGTGCATTTAAACATAATACAGCATCAATGATGTACAAAGCAGTTTTGTCTTTCCCAGAAAGTTACAATTGTTTCAGGTCATTCATAAGCATGATTTCTCTCGATTAAGAATTAAATGGTGGGAAATTTTATTTGCATTTGTTTATAGTAATAGTCCAACTAAGTGGCACCTCCCTTTACAGCAGAGGGCTAGGAAAAAAAGCTTCACATAAAGTTCAATATAAATGAGCAACGTAGTAAGTGAGGCTTAACATACCTTGCAGAGTAGTTTAAGCATGAGAAATGTGACTTATTTAGGTTAATTTACATAGCCAAAGCATATAGCCAAATTAGGCATAGTCAGAAAAGAACAAAGCTATGGTAGCATTCAGGGAGAGAAGTATATTCTAGCGGGGGGAAGAGAAGGCACAGAGCAACAGCAGGACTAAGATTTAAAGTAGATAAGAGTTGAGTAGAGAGAAAGCAGATCAGAAATACTTTAATATAAAGGTGGCTGGAAGCCCCTCAACCCTTCAACTGAGGAATCTGTATCTGCAGGCTTTTGGTACCCGCCCACCTACTTTTTGGGCATCTCCACCTGCAGAGTTCATCAAATTGATTGCTCATCAGGTGTGGAAGGCCCCTGATGGTATTGAGCTAATCCCAAAGAGACCAGATAAAAAAATCACAGCCTGGAGGCTAAGGGAATTCCTGTACTTGCCATAGTGGTAGCAGTGGCCACTAAGAAGGAACTAGCAGAAGAAAGCTCCTCTATCCATCCTCTCAGTCGCAGGAGATGGATAGATTAGAGAAGCAAGTTTATGCTTCGACCTTTGCCCTATGGTCTTTCAACTACCTGGCACATTTTACAAGACTGCAAAAAGATCCGATCAAGGAGCTCTCAGATACTCTCTCAGGAGCAGTTTCTGAAAAGGTGCAGGATTCAGTCACCTTGGTTAGCTACCCTTTCATTTCCAATTCGTCAGTGAGGCTCTTCTCATGTTGCTGAAGGAACAGCAAGAGCAGCAGGTTCAGGCATCTCCATAAGGGGGCACCCCTGGATGAGCTTGTGAGATTTTTGCAGAGCCCTTCAGGTCATTTGTCAATGCATCCTTCAACAGCTCTTCCCTTTTTGGTCCAGCTGTTAGACAATTTAACTAGGTGTGAGAAAGATGGAAAGATTCTGCTGTAGGATTAAGTTTTTCCAGTCCTCGGAGGCCCTTTTCTAGGAACCAGTGAGGAATGAGTTAAATGTGGTTTAGGAAGTCTGAAGGGTCTTAGACAAGGCAGAGGGAGGAACAATGGAAGATGCTGCCCTGGCGGCAGAGGTGGTCTGCAACATCAGGATTCCTTCTTTGGGAGACCATTTAAACACTCCTAAACATGGGCCTGATTGTCCACCTATGGAGGCAATCCGGGGACATTTATCCCTGCACCTAAAAGCCTGGCAAGAAATCACTTCCAATACTTGGGTGCAGAGAATCCTTTCCAGAGGCTATACAATTCCCATTTCCTTCCTCCTCCTCCCTTTTCATAAAGATTCTCCTCCTCCCTTTTCAAAGAGATTCCTCAAAGTTCCACCCAGTCAGAGGGAACAGGCAGCCATTCAAATTCAAAGGCTGCTAGAAAAAAGCCATCCAAGAAGTTCCACCGGACCAGACAGGATACAGATTTTACTCAAGATTCTTTTTAGTGCCACAAAAGACAGGGGACTGGAAACCAGTTTTGGATCTCAGTATACTGAGCAGATCTGTTCAAAAAACAAATTCCACATGGTCACAGTTTAGTCCATTCTTACGTTTTTTAGGAAAATAGAGCTGGGGTGGAGCAAGAGTAAGACAAGTAATCATTAGATATATATTCTTGCTTAAAGGATTTAAGTGTAGTGTCTAGTCTTAGAGGGATTCATTTCTCCACATTTAGATGCAACAGGAGCAAGTCACCTGATGAATTACTGGATTTGATTAAAGTTTTAATAACTTGAACACAAGTTTCTATTTGGTATATACTGAATACTGGTGAGACAGGCGCTTTTCAGAGCTGTGGATAAAAGTGTAATACTCAGTTTGGAAGTTCCAGCCATAGAAGGCAAGGCTAAGCAAGGATGTGACCTATGCAGCAGGTTAGCTGCAAATGCATCTATTCTGTTATAGTGGTGTTCAAATAGGTTTGATTGGGTAGTGTGAAGACTTGGCAAAAACTGTTTACGTCTATCCTCAGGTGCTGTTATGTGGGTGCTAGGGGGAAGTGCTGTACACCACCTTCAGAAAAAAAAAAAGTGCTCTGCACCAGCTCAAAGTGTGGCAGCCATGTGTCAAGGTGCCAAACAGAAAAGTCTTGTACCTTAAGTATATGCAGCTACTCTCAAGGTCACCAAATGTAAATTGCAAAGGAAAAAGGCAAAAGCAGACATGAAACCAGAGGCAGAGTCTGGAAACAGACATGTTGGGCATGAGGAATTTGAAAAGTACTTTGTCAATAATCACATCGGGGCCACCCCCACCCCCCATTTTGCTTGCCTTTTAATAATGTTGTGAAGCACTCTAAGCTGCCCAAATACTTCAAAGCAGCAGGCAATCCAATACTGTCATCACCCAAGTAGCGAGGCAGGCCAGGAGCTCCTCCTGCACAAACAGGTGGCCAAAGCTGAACTACTAGGATCTGTGGCAGTACTTCACACTGTGTTCATTTACCAAGCAATGCAGAAAACCAGCAGACTTGGCTTGTGATTTCAATGCCAAATACAGCGACTGGTTAACCTTAACCATCAAATGTGGGAAGGATCTGAAGCAATCAGGCTACAAAACCAGACATGCAAAACTGAGCACTCAGGGCTACACAATGCAGTGGGACACACAATTTACAAAACAGCCAAATTCTGAGAGGCAAGACATCCCAAGCACAGCTCCTGTATTCATTCCCAGTGTCATTAACATGTATAAATCGCATGGTTGTCTACCACAGCCACAGTTCAGTGAGAAAATGCATATCAGACCAAACCCCGGGGATCACTTTTGTGGCTCTGCTTGACGAGGGCACAGGAAAATAATTTGTGGGTGGCAAAAGCCAGGGTACAGTTTGGCTAGGCTTATATAGGCCCTAGGGCCAATAGCCTAGTACCTACCTATGAACAGTGAGTGTCCAATTTACTCAAAATGAAATTGGACTGGAAAAAAACATTACCAACAAACTACGGGTAAAAACAGTTAAGTGACTAAATTTCCCAACAGCAATATATGGTTGTACAAGGAAAGAGTACTTTTACAGGGGGACCTCTGCCAACTGATTAGACATTAGCCATTCAAAACTAATTGAACACTCGTGCAAGAAGAGTCACCTGCCCAAAATCTGGCCAGGTGGTGAAAATGGCAATACTAACTAAGAAGCAGGCAGACATAACTCCTTTGAATATACTCTAGTTCAGTGTACAAGTTACTCTCCTATTGTAAACCATCATTAAACTCTGGTTAATATCTCAGGCTATTTTAAATAACACAGTAAAAGAAAATAAGTTTGAGACAAATCAATTAAATTTTAGTGGCCTTACTCCCTCTTGTCCATCTTGTTACTTTATTTGTACAAGTCACAGGAAATACTCAATATAAATTGGGGTAACAAAATGCAAACCAACTATTTGAACCACATACTTCAAACTAAATGTCGCACCTGTTGTCACCTCCCACAATCCATTTTCAAAAAAGGCTCAAGGAGAAACGGTGCGCGTTTTGCATCAATCTTACCAATGGAATGCCATAATTAAACAAGTTCTGGTCTGAACCAATAAAAGCAAGGGGAGACTCATTTCATTATATCTGTTAAAGGGGAGCAGATACCCACATTATACTTTACAGTAGGCAAATTACAGTTAAGGCATATGACCGCCCCTCCTTAAAAGGTATCTACACACAAACTAAGGTAGCAAAGTACACACGAGTCTTTCATAACCTTCAGTTACACAAATCATTTAAAAGTGATCCACTACCTGGCTACATCACTGAAAAGGTAATCCAGGTGCAGTGTGGATACTATACAGCAACATACGTTAATTCAAAGACTACAGTACCCTCCTCTTAACACCCTTCTACTTTAAAAACTACAGAAGTGGTGTCAGCCCCATCACCAACATTTAAGTACGCTTAGCACTGTTAAAACTATGTACAAATCACCTGCATATATCAGATCACCTTTATTTGCTATTACCATATCCTCAACAGAAATACATCTACAATACATCCCCACCCCAACAGAAATAAATTCTCTACAATACACACCACCCCAAACAAGTATCATGCAAGAACAAAGTCACTAGCGAATGTGCAAAAGGGATGGGAAAGGTTAAAAGGACTCCTTCACAAGTCTAAGTCTTTAATAAGTTGTGGCCTAGTAAGGGCCAGTTATAACTATAGCCCTGGATGCCATACATGGACAAACAGGTTTCATGATTGAATCCAGAGAAAGTTATCAGAATGTTGCAAGGGATGGAGAAAGGATCAGACGGACTAGATGGGATGAAGCTATTCTCAAATAGTAGCAAAAACACATGACAGGTGCATTACATTATGATAGTTTTACTACATCATGAGCCTGCAGAAGTAATTCAGACAGTTGTGGAAACTCAGATGAAAAAAATGGGGGCATTTAAAGATCTGACATTTGAAAAGTGATGGAGTAAATGCATTTAGAAAAACCTAAACATTTCTTTTAGCCATCAAAACAAATTTAATGTAATAAGGCAAGAAAACGATTCACTTACTTCAGAAACAACCAACAAAATTGCTACAAAAACCCTAGGAGACAGCAAAAACTCAGAAGGGTTCTCAAGACAAAATACAGCAAAACCAATCAGAAGAGACTTCACTGAATTAAGACCAAGGCCCAATCAAAATGGCCAAATCAGACTGCTTATGTGTACATGTTTTAAGTAAATTTCTTAATAGTATGCAGTGGAAGCAGCTACAAACTTCCAGTAAGATTCAGACAGGTTCTGAACCAATCTAAGGTACTTTTATGACCAAGTAAAAAAACACCCAAACCAGCCATATCAAATCATGGAAGGTTCCCCTACAGTAACCCTTCACAAGCAATAGAGTATAGAGCAGTGAGGAAGAAAGAAGGTACATGGGAGGTTTAGCACGGATACAGAGAATAGATCCATACTAATCACATTCTTGAGTGAGAAACAAAAGTGTGCTCAGAGATTAAACCTGCGATAGCCACTATTTTAAAGGGCAAATCAATCAAAATAGAATGGAAGTCCAGTAAGAGAAGCCATTTCCATTGAAGTTACTGCTAAAAGCATTCTGTTGGCACTGAAATTAAGTGGTTCAAACTCTTCAGTACTGCCCAGTTAAGTATAAAGTTTTGCCTCCAAGCCTGTACACTTCCAGACAAGGGGTAGATTATATGATCTCAGAGCTCTTCCAAGGTAGTAAACTACTCTCACTTCCACATTTACTTGCATACAAATCTTTCAATATGTTTCTAGATAGGGTTGTGGTGTCATGTTGACTGTGCCTACTTCGACCCAGTATCACTCTCCTGCCCTTGAAAGTATTGCCCAACTGTCACATTCTCTCTCTCAATCTACTGATCTCTTGGTTGGAATTTTCCCCTTGCCTTTTTGTCTCCAATATCCTCACCAATTGGCTTGCTTTCCTGCACAATCCCCCATAATCCATTCTCATTTTCTGCAGATGAAACTACTGCTCAGTCATAATTTCTTCATCTGTCTCAGTGTGCATCCTATCACCTCTCAGATTCATTCTCCATCACCTCTAACTTTTTCAGATGCACTGCTTTCTCTGGCCATCTTTGACAAAGTACTGGTCACATCACACTGCTATCTATACATTACTTTTCAGCTTCATTTGCATTTGGTTGCCACATAGTAGCCCATGAAAATGAGCCAGTTGACTGCACTACCTCTGACTCTAGCTTTGACCACCAGACTTTCCTTCTTAACACCTCCCAGGCACTTGAAGCTATTAACCTGTTGCACCATTTTTCAGCTTGATTTTACTCATTTGCGACCATGACAATTACCTTGTTTTTACTCTGTTTCATCCCATGTGCCTTCAGTTTTGCATTCCATTCCCCTATCATTTGCTGAAGTTAGTTTATAGATTGCTTGTAAAGCCACATCTACATAGGTTTGGTACATGGTAATATGACACAAGGTAAAGGGTCGGGATCCTCTCCTTTGAGGAAAACTGGCTAGGCTTAAAATGGCCCACAAGGAAAACTGGCTAGGCTTAAAATGGCCCACAAGGAACTAGCCTAGTATCTGTTCATGAAGCAAGTTTGTATGAGTTATAGTCATATTGGGGGGAGGGGGTGTTCAGCATAATGTCAAGGTCTTCACCTCAGGCCCAAGGTAGAGCATTTCTGACCACAGGATCGCTAGGCCTAAAATGGCCTTTCAGGGCAGTAAGCCTAGTACTTACCTATGAACCTATACAGCAGAATTGATCTGTCCCCATTGGTCTGTCAAGGTAGTCCCTCACCAGTATAACAGTGCTGAAACCAAATGTCACATTCATTTTCGTACCAAATGAAAATCCCCACCACCCCCTTAACAAAGAGGCATACAAGAAGCTCTGAGGCAAGTTGGGGAGCCAGGACTAGCAGCATTTTTAAAGGCTTGCTACAAATACAACCACTAATACACAATGGAAAATGTCCGACAAGAATATCCAAAAGTAGATTTAAACTAAAGGCTTCATGCTGTCTACTGCAATACATCTGTTCGGTCACCAAAGGAAGGGCCAATATACAAAATGATTGTGCACACCAAGACGCCACAAAGTTCTACAATTCTATAAAATAGATGAATAGGAACTACTCCTAAAATCCAACTTCAGTATCACAATGGGAGCTATGGGTCGGCCAATTACCAACCAAGTAAAGGATCTAGAGAGGTCAGTAAGAACATTTGCTGAATTAACAGCTTCATCTCATTCCATTTTGGCATCAGCAGTCTTAGAGGAAAATCAGCATTTGGATTTTCCAGAATAAATACCATCACTTACTATTTTGTTCATTAAGAAAGGAATGAAGTTGTATACCAATCAGAATACTTGAATTAGCTTTTATCTATCTTTAAGTAGACTAGTCACAGTATGCTGTTTCCATGGCAACAAACTGGTTTGCTCAAGCTTCTCCCTTACTCCATAATGCAACACTTCCCACAGATTTTCCAGACCCTGTGAACTGTGCCAGGACAGCAAGCTTACCTTTGCAAAGATCATGGAAAACCCCCTAGAGGCAAGAAGTCAGAAACCAAGAGCGAAATAAAGCCTCCTGTGCCACTCTTGGTTCCTCTGAAAAAGGATAATTTGGAAGATGTTTTGTGGGAGGGTGGTTCTAGTGTCTGGACATGTACAGCTAAAATAACATTCTGCCAAGTACATAATGCATTTAAGCTGGTCTTGTCCAGATACTGGACAAGATGGTCTGCAGCAGCACTTAGGCGGTACTAAAACATTTGAGAGGATGACCTGAAGAAGCTCACTCCACATCTAAATCGTAATATTTAGCAGAATCCAAGGGAAACCCATGTGGCAGCAACACATCTCTTCCAAGGGCAAATTTCTGAGGAAGGTACCGGATTGTAGCTTGAGCCCTCACAGTGCACTTTTGGTCTGGTAGAGATTTGTTGTTGGATAAACATGTGCAAAAAAAAAATTTACTTTCTTTGTGAAAACAGGTTAAAGTGACTACAGAAAAGGATGAATTGGTCATATTTGCTGAAATCTTGTTCTGTGTAGACAATCTGAGTTGTGTACATCTAAATACATGCTAGCAATCAGAAGAAACACTGGAAGATGGATAGATTGCGTCAAATTTGACAGTCTAGCAAATTTGAACAAAGGATGAATGGGTTAACATCCTGTTTTTATGAAAACTTATGGAAAATTCAGTTCTCAAACTTGCTTTGAGGAAGCAATGGTTACAGACAGGAGTTTCCAATGAAGGAGACCGATAGCCAGAAGACTCAAAAGGGAATAGCCAAGTTTTTTCCAGAATAAAATACCCCTTTTAAAACAGTTTTACTGGTTTAATTTTTCCAAAACTTTGGACCCCATTCCCAAGTCAAAGTATAATTAACGTTCAATTAAACCAAAGAACCAAACTTCGGAACTGTAAAAACAGAGACTAACGTTCGTGAAATTAGCATTGTTTCAGTCTTTGAAGTTAGCCAAAAAGTGCTTTCTGCAGCACCCACAATGTACCTCAAATTGACTCGTTCTGCAATTCATATGGAGTTAAAATCGGTAGCATATTTAAGACAATTCTTTTGCCCTCATTTCTTCTTGCAAATCCTTCTATTTTATGATAGCCCGTATGTAAGCACTATAACCACTGGATGTAGCAACTTCAATAATCAATGCTACTTTTGTCTTTTCATGGAATACGGTGTGGTTTTCTCCCAACTATTTGTTTGGACTGCTGGTAATGGGTAATCCCATGAGATATAAACTTTTCTCTAATGCTTTGTGGCTCATGTTTCCAATGCTTCCCAGTGACTTAATGTTTGCACAATCTCTAATTCAACAGTCTTGCCACTTATGCTTCAGTATACAGGCTCTCTGCCATTAGCGTATCGCACCTAGCAACAAGATGTGACAGTTTCCAGTTCTGTTTTACAGAACCTGCATTAGTCTCACATGTTCAATGGGCTTTGTAAGCTAATGTATACATAGTCCATTATCCTGGACTGCTACTTGTGAAGGTAGAGATGAGAAATTCTTGATATGAAGTGAAAATTACCAGATGAATAGTTGGTCCCTGCATGAAAAAGATCAGTTAAAGTGAATACTCAAGAGAAAGAAATGAATAATAGGGTGTTAAACAGCCCAGAGTGAATTTTTTCCACTTGCCTCTATAGATCTTTAAGGACCTTTGAAAGGCTGTAAGATGCTATAATTCCTGCTGGGAACATTGGGTTCTGGGCCATCACTGGATGTGGGGAAACCATGTGGTTAAACTAGAGGAACTGAATGTCCGGGTAAGGCTGACCAAATGGCTAAGAAAGCAGAAGTGGGTGCTATAGCAGAAGGGCTTTTCTCAGATACAGTCAAACCACAGGGAACAAAATCTGGAGTGGACAGAAAGGTGTGGAGAATAGCCTCTCCCATACACATCCCCAGGTTTTTACATGTATGAGGGAAGACCTAAAGAAGCCTTGGGGACAAAACATGCGAGAATCTCTCAGGGAGCAAATGAGAAAAAACTGTTGCAAGTGGAGGAAGCCTTGTTGAACACCAAAATGCATGAGCTAGTGCAAGTGAACTATTGAAAAAACATTTTAGGAGCAACATTTTGTCTGCTCAACCACCCTGCAATCACCTTAGAAGTTCTTGGTATGTGCTCTATCAAATGTAATACTGTTATTTCCAAATCTTCAGTTTCTGTGCATGTGGTTAATAGGTTCCAACCTGCTCATTTATGTACCATGTCACTATCTGGAGGAGGACAGCTTGAAAGGACAATGTAAGAATGTTTTTAGAGAACGTACAATTTGGCCTCCTCTGTGGTCCACAGCTCTTGTATTGTTCCATTTCGATAATGGAACCCCTTGCCCTACTAAGGCACATCTGTGGCAACAGTGGCTGTGAAGATACAGTCCCTGAACTGAGTTTACTTCCACTTGTACCCACAGGACTGATGCTTCAGACAAATCCTTGAAAAGATTACAAGTCATGACTGGTTGTACTGCATAACTTCACTGGACTAGAGTCCACTGCAGAACTCCTGCAGTTTAGAATACTGTATTATGCAAATGGAAGCTGCAATAAAGCCCAATACTGATAGTAGTTGCATAATGTTTGGGACGGACAGGATGTAGTGCAATCTGTTCTACAACAGTAATTTTCTAAATAACCTGGCTCACTGATTTACTTGTGCCCAAATGGCAGTCGATCAGTAACTGAGTTCCAAATGGGATTTTGCTAGGTTAAGCTGCCAAAAATAGACATACAGCTAAAGTATTGGGAGTTTTTCCACTGTACATGCAGCAAGAAGAGAGTTGTCCAGGTAAAGGACTATTTTGATCCTTAGAAAACTCGTAAGCTGCAGCTTGAGTTATGTACTTTAACACTTGGGGAGAATGAACTAGTAATGGTCTCCCACCTGTAAGCAGAACTCTCCTGGTAAGAACAACTTTCATACCCCAGTTTTGTCCCCGCTGTTCATCTTGACAGATGGGAGTATGCCCCCTGCAACTGAAATCAGGGTTGCATCATGGCAGAATACTTTAAGTATGGTGGAAATTAAAGGCTGCTCTCGATGTAGAATGGAAATTCAGTTTGTAATGTTTAACAAATGTGCACATTTAGAAAAAGCTGCTGCAGTACATGTATTCAGCGATGAATGTCTGAATCAGATTCAGCACCTAATATACAAGTTTCTGGACCAAGAGGTAGAATCTCCAAACTCAATGCCCCAATAGGGTCTGAGGCAAAGACTGAAAAACAGCTATTGAGGGCAGAAACACCAAGCTCCTAAGACATCCCCAAAACAGAGTTGAACTTGCCTCCGGACAAGCAGAGTGACCTCTCTACTCAAAATGCCACCAGCTTAGGGGACTTCAAAGTGGATCAGAGAAACTGAAGACCGAGGTATGCTGAAAGTGCTATGATTGTGACAACCTCTGATCTGAAGCCACCAGATCAGATATAACCACGAAAGCAGCAAATACAAGATAGGTAGGTAGATCAGCGCCCTTCATCTTCAGGCTGGAGAGGGGAAACTAAATCCCATATCTGGGCCTTTATGAAGGTCTTGTTTTGCCCTAATCTAAGACTTCTGAAAGAACTAATGGACCAGACAGAGGGGCAACAAAAATCTAGGCAGTTCCCACTCTGAAAATCTAGACCCCCAGAGAAAATGCTCTTCAGGGAGGGATCCAAAATTACAAGTCATAAATGCTAAAGAAAGTTAAAGGTAGGTTAGTGTCAGACATATCTGAAGATTCAACCAAGGTGATGGATAAAGCTTTGTAAAAGTAGAAAGTTTTGGAGCCAGAAAGGCCTGTGGGGAAGAATCCAAGGGTAGTCTTTTTCCACTGCCAGGCTCAAGGGATTGACAGCCCCCACGTGCTCAGGGAAGCCTGACTTTTGTGACCCTTAAATGGGCCAATAAGGTGTTGGGGCAAAAAAGGAAGAAAGCACAATGCCAAAAGGGTTGCAAGTACCTGTGAGCTAGACTTCAAACTGGGTGCGTCAAACGCCCACCTAAAGCAGCTTGGGGTGGGATTTCTCAGTTCCAAGCTGCTAGACACTGAAGTGGCAGCTAAGATAGGTGCCACATCAAGACACCAAACTGGAGTCAAACATTCAACTATGAAGTTCAAGCACATGAATGGCCTGATGTCCAGGATGTAAATACTGTGTAGGGCCCAAGAGTCCTGCACCTAACCTTATAGCCAAATAAAGCAGAGCAGCACCCAGACATCGGCCAAGTTGATTCCATTGGAAATAAGACCACAACTGACAAAGGCCAGAACTGGGCTAGAGAGGTGGTCAAATAAAGGCTCCTTATTCAAAATACAAACAGCCCACTGAAGTTTTGCACACAGAACCACCAATAATTACAGATTTAATATGGGTAAAGCAATATTCGTTATAATTCAGTTAAGAAAATTTTCTACTCCAAAAAAATACCACTAGTCAAATCAGACTGAAATTAGACTACAACCAGCACCAGAGCTCAGAAGGCATCTCAAAAGGGCTCCTATATGCTCAAGTAATTGAGTTACATGAAGCAAACTTGAACACGTGCAATTCAGGACTGAAATTTCACTTCTGAAGATACCTGCATACATCCAGTAAACTAAACATTTGTACCAAGGGGAGCAGCACACTCCACTTCTCAAAAGGAATCGAGGACAGCAGAACCAAATGAAGTACTAAATTTCATGACATTTTATAGCACTTAAGATGTGTATTGTTGAGATTTGAGCTGCAGCAGTGTGGTCATCTATAGTACAGTACTTTGAAGCAAGCTGCAACAGAACAGTGCTCTTGTGGAATGCACTTTGGGTCTTGATGGCAATTTTTTATGACAACAGTAAACAGAGATGCAATCAGAGACATCTAGATGGTGACTGCCTCAAATTAGCTTAGGAAAAGGATATAAAGAGTAGGTCCTTCTTCCTTATTCATCTTGTCCCAGTGAAGGTATGTAAAGTACAAAATTGGTATTCCCTTGTTACAGCAGATTGGGAAAACAAGCAAGAGAATATCTTGCTTTAAGGTAAACTATGAGATTACTTTATAAATCAAATGTAGGAAATAGTCTGAGGGAGACTGTGGAAGATCAGAGACTGCAGTTTGCAGGGCAAGGCATGCAGTGTAATTTAATGAGATCTTGGAGCACTAATCTAAGAATCCATGGTAGAGTGGGTCTTTGATGGGTGGACTGTAAAGGTACCCTTTACAAAAAAATCCTTGCACATCTTGAGGGGCTAGATAAATTTAGGCCCGAAAGTTTGAGAGTCAATTGAACCTTTAGTAACCCACACCTATATCAGAAAAAGCAGACTAGAAATTGCAGAACAAATGGAATAGTAGCAGAGTAAAGGTCCAATCCTTGATCAACTGCCCATCAAAGAGAATCTTTTCCCCATTTGTTTTTATATAGTTTTTAATGGAATTCTTCAGTGATCAAGAGAACTTACTCTGGAACGCAAGGCTGGATATTTGGCCATCACAGGAATTAGAGACACCATATAGTTTAGTCTGCGGGTGGCTATTCCAGATTAGGTTCGTTGGATGGCTGACAGAAGGTCCAGTTGTGGATCTATTCAAACTGAGGCAACAGTACTGGGAAAGCAAAGTTGTTTAAATAAACTTTCCATAACAGTGGATGTTCGCAAGATCACTGCTTGTAGTCCAAGCTGGTTTATAACTGCACACCCCCTCCCCAATATAGACTGACTACTGCAGCAGTGATCAATATTAACTTCCATATCTACAGAGCCAGATGGTGGCTATTAGGATGACTAGCCATGCACATGGATGCTTTCTGTTGATTAATTGGGAGCTACTGAAGGCCAATAACGAAGAACGGACCACAGCTTAGAGGCTGTCCATATGGAGAGAGGTGGGCAAGGCAGCTATTTGGTATTCTCTGGAGATCACAGGAAAACTAACTCGACTGGATAAATATCTTGTCTGTCACTGTATGACTGACCCCTTTAAACGTGTGGATGCAATCAGCCTGTCAGCTAGGTTAGTCCAACCCAGAATGTGTACTGCCATCATAAAATGCTGAAAGTCTCACCTATTACCACTCATGGTCTCCCAGCATAAGTTACGGGACCCTCCTCATTTTATGCACCATGCCACTGGGTCATTGGAGGAAAATTATAACCTACGAAAATAAATTCTGAAGTGCTTGTGACATTAACCTTCATATGCAGGAGAGGGGGGAATTGCTAATCTTGACCACACTCCTTGGACTGCCCAGCTTTAGTAACAGCCCCACCGAAGAGGCTTCTGTGGCTGACAGTAGGGGAAGAACAAAGGGACATTCCTCCTTTACAAGAGGGGACCAAATTCACCACTTTAAATGTTTTCTGCAAATTGAGGAGAGTCTACTCACCTGTTACTTCACTATAAAACTGACACCACTGAAGTGTCCACTGAAGCTCAGTTACCTGGCGAAAAGAACCAACATTATGGAGTATACCAATGTCCAGTGTGCATATAGGAATGGAAGCTGTATAAGAGTTTTGAGAAATCTTGAACTTGAGCCTACATGAAATCAGTCTTTCCTCTGGAAACCTAGGTATTCTTACTGTCGTGTCCAGCTGACAGCCTACACAGGTCAAAGACAGAGCTCCAAGTTTGTCTAAGTTTATTGAGACACCAAAGAACAACAAGTAGAATAATCTCTTGCTAGGGTGAGCAATTCACATTTACAGCTAGAAGTCAGTTGTCAAGGTATTGGGGGGGGGGGGGATCAGAACTTCTGTGTAGCTTAGGAGGGTCTATGTAAAAGTCGAATGGCTAAACTCCAAACTCAAAACAGCAAAAGGGACAGTTAATGAATATCTGCCAAAAAATTTCAAATGGCCATAGTTGGCCAGCAACCAGGAAGCAACGCAATGCACAGGTAAGTGAAGGGAAACCTTTTAAATCTGCCCTATTCCCCACTGTAGTGCGATCTCAGAGTTGGTATATGTAGTTGGGAGGGTGTGAAGCCCCCCCCCCGTTGGCTGTTTGCGATGTTGGCAGACTGGCCATTCAATTTTTTTTTTTTTTTTTTTTTAAGATGTCTTTGTTCGGTAATTGTTCCCTTCACTGTTTTGATTTCAAAATTCAGTCATTCGACTTTAAGTACCTGAACATAGACCCACTCAGGATAGGATGCAACCAGACATGCACTTGAACACCTGGATGCTATAGCAAGACTGAAGTACACAGATATAAACTGATGATTAGCTCTCAGCCAGAAGCTGAGGAACCTTCAGTATGCTCACACATCACAAAGCATGCCAGAATGAATATTGAGCATTTCCAGTCACCCAGTCCTGCAGGGGTGAATGACTGCAGCAACCATCTAGACTTTTATACAGAGATTTACCCAGCTGACATCAGAAAAGGCCTGAAGTACTGTGCTCTGGCACAAAAAAAGGCTGAATCCTGTGTGGTGGGACTTCTTAGAAGAGAAGCTGAGAACTCTTGGGCTGCTGCCCTTTTATTTGGAGGAGTGCAACATGTGGAAGAGGAAGTGTACTTGGAGTGGAGGAAGAATTGAAAGGTATTACCTAGCCTTTAGATACATGCTCTTCACCCATTTGTTAGATTCCTCATCACTCAGAACCTTGACTGGCAATGTCCAGACTGCCTGCTGAAAAGGCTTCCCTGAAAGGGATTTTTAAACCCTTGATTCTGCAGACCCCCCTCTGGGATAGTCTCCATTAAAGACCTTTGAAACAGAGCCCTGTGCTACCCTTCCGGTGCCTGAGTAGGACCTTTGAGGAGTTTCAAAGAGTAAACAAATAGCATACACCTTCCTCTTGCATGCTCTTCAGTCTCTGTCTTTCAGACTGAAGCAATGATCAGTCACAGGAGGCATTCAACTTTACTACAAAAAAAAAAAAAAATTATGCCTGTGCTTCCTGCCCCAACAAGCCTATTAGATGTATTGGAGATGATAATGGGCAAAGTGATGGGCAACAAAACAGTACTGGACATCCATCTGTTTCCCAATGTCCTGAGGGCGTCTCCAGAGAGATTCCAAGGTCAGTTCAGCCATATCACTCTTAAAAGGGGTCATGTGCGAATACCTCTCAACCTCTTAACACAAGAGATCTAAACAAAGCTTAAAACTATTGGGGGAGCACAAAAATAGGGACAGATTAAATATTGCTCTTCCAAACTTTGAGACCTGCTATAATGGGCTGTGTTAGCATGCATTTTCTGAAGGATAAAGTCTGAAACTCCACTGTGCAGCATTTTGACTTCAATTGTGATTTATATAGTTATTTATATTCACTCTCAGGCCAAGAAAAACAAGGGAAATTCTAGCAGATACCTTAAGTGTTTGAGAGAATGCTTGTGATTTTAGTAACAAGAACCATGTTCATAGTGCAGGGGAAGCCCAAACAATCTGCACAGCATGAGCAACACACTATGTTGATATACGGGAAAAGGTAAGGGCACTGTAGAACAAGATAAACAGTTTATTCCAATAGACAAAACCTGGTCACGCATAGACAAGGGCTATTTAAGGACCACTTGGACCAGATATAAAAGGAGGTGAGCAGATATCTAGTCATGTATTTCTACAAATCAGGATGTACTCTGCAAGGGAGAGTGGATTGGAGAGGCATTGGAGATTCCCAGAAGAGGAAATAAGGATTGGATAAAATATACCAACTTAATAAACCACAGGCTATTAATGAACAGAAGGATGGAAATGGTGTAATTGGGAAACTACAGAAACTCACAGCAAGGATGAGAGGTAAAAGCAATAAGACATCAGGAAATTACAGCTGAAAGGTAGGGGATTTAGTAATGAGCAGAGGACATAAGAATTAAGAAGAAAAGGAAGCAAAACTTTTAGAGATACCATCCAAGACATTTTTTTAAATCCCCCAGTATGCGTAGAGCATTAGCACTCAGACAAGACTTTAGCAGGTAATCTAAAGATTAAGACCCTACTAACAGACAGGGAAGAAAACTTTTCAAAGTATCAGGAATACTGGCAAACTATACTGATTTTTAGCAGGCTGGAAAAAAGCAAGACAATCTTTTCCTGCAATTTCTACATAAGTTGGTAATTCCAAAACAAAGATGAAGCAAGATTAGTGGCTCCAACTACATACCAAGAAAATACTACCATCCAAAATCAAGCCTTGGGGAAATTGTGGGGATAGATGGATGGCCAACAATGATACCTTACAGAAGGGACAGTCAATTTTTAGAAAAGTTATTCAATTACAAAAAAAAAATCACCCATATGTAAAGGAAGGGACTCCATGCCTAGCATTCTCTTATTGCACTCTGTTTCAACTCAAACAGTACCCTAGTAAATAGAGGAGTATACCAAATGTAATATCTGGATCAGACAAGGCTTGAAGGTAAGGCAGGCCATGGATAATTTTCAAGAAGCTGAAATTTTAAAACCAGTAGCCGCTGGCTGCAGAAAAAGCAAACCACCATTTAAAGTGGAGATTTCTATTCAAATTAATAGAAATTAAGGAACTTCCAGGTGTCTGAGTAGAACAATTCCCTCCATACAGGCTTTACATAGTTTGAATTGTCAAGTAAAACATGTGGAAGATGCACCCCAGATAAAGAGTAGAGAATCAATCGGAAGCAATTCATACACAGAGGGATACTAGACAGGACTGTCAGTTTCCCCAGTTTTGTTTGCATTGTTAATTAACAGAGAACATACAGAAAGTACGGGGCAATCCAGGGGAGATTAGATTTGAAAGTATCCTGGTAGTATTTGAGAAGTTCTTGGGCTACAAAATAAATGCAACTAAAATGCAAACTACATAAAAAATGGAGAAATGGCAAAGACTTGCTTGTTAGTACCTATTAATGTAGGAAGATACCTAGGGAGATGGGTAGGCAGGGGGTCTAAGAATCTAGGGCACACGCTTACTTTAGAATTCAAAATATCAAAGTAATCTAGGAACACTAAAAAATTTACTTTGAGTTAAGCCACAGGGCCCATACATTGACATGTCCTATCTCAACACACAGATCAGGTGTTCCAGCAGTCCACTAGAACTAAAAGAAAATAGAGAGGTTGATGAAAGAATTTGTCAGGGCAGGGGGTGGAGCAGCTATGCAGTAAGCTGCAATTACAATAAATTCTGGAATTCTAGCAATTCTTTGAGCTTCAACATTATTCATAGGTAGGTACTAGGCTATCGGCCCAAGGGTCTACGTAAGCCTAGTAAACAAGGTTCCCTGATTTACACCACCCAAGAAAGTTATTTTCCTGTGCCACTGTCCAGCAGACACACAAGTGATCCCCAAGGTGTATTTCCTATTTCCCATCCACTCAAGATTTTTCTTGGAGTGCTAATGAACTTTGCTTGACATAGATGGGTGGCCTGTTCCAGAGTATGGGAAGTCTCTGGGACATGAATCTATTCCTCCAGCATGTCCTGTTTATTGTAGTGACAAGGTTTAGGTCCCTAGAGCATGTAGCTTGGAGGGACTGGGATTTCTTTAGGTGTAAGATGTCAAACAGCTCTGGGTTTGACATAGCTTTATATGTTAGGCAGAGATCACCTCGGAGTAGACTATATGCTACGGAGTAAAGCTGGAGTTTGAGGCAGTGTAGGGCATTTGTTTGAGGCCAGTAATCCTCTTTGTGAGGTACTTCTGTGGCCTTCCAGCTGCTGCAGATGTCTTGTGAGGTACATTCCAAAAGGGGCGTTGTACTCTATGGGTCTAATGAGTGTCAAGTAGAGGGGAACAATGACCTCTTTTCCCTGGATGAGAACCCTTTTATGATGAGGTGTGCCACGTAGAAAGACTTCCTGCCTACTCTGGCAATGTGACCATCAAAGAAGAGACTACTGTCCACCTGGGTCCCAAGGTCTCATCACAAATTTGGTGTTAAGTAGACTGCTGCCTATGTGGTAGTTCATGGGTACAGAATTTTTACCAAAGGGGATGACACTGCACTTTTTGGAAATGAGCTCGAGGCCATGGCTCTGACACCAGGCATCTCAGTGAGGCCCTTCTGTAGGATGTCCATATCATTTGGGGATGTGATTATGGCTCCTAGTTTGCTTTAGTTAGCCAGAGTCCTTCTGTGTTAGCCTGTACTTCAGAGTAGATACCAAACAGGAGAGGTCCCAGGACGGAACCCTGTGGTACTCCACTTGTCACTGCCTTGAGGTCAGATTTGGAGTCTGCAACTTTTACAATGTGGGTTCTGTCAGTGAGCCAGTTGGTAACCCATCTTGTGACGTAGGGATTTATACCTAGTTTAGTGAGTTGAGCTATAATTCCAGAATGCGGGATGGTGTCGAAAGCCTTGGCAAGGTCAAGATAGGCTGTGTGAACCACCTTACCCTCATCTATGACTTTGGTGACTGCCTCAAAGGAGTCGATCAGTTTCAGGAGCCATGATCTGCCTTTCACAAACTAACTGGGTGAGATCCAGAGTCTGGAGGTTACCAATGTCTGTTTAGGAGTTCCATGATGATACATTCCATGGCCTTGTAGACCAGGCTCGTCAGGCTAATAGGTCGATAGTTCGCGGGATCAGTGGTGGCTCCCCCTTTGTGGAGTGGGATAACTGTTGGTGTGCGCCATTCAGTGGGCCCAAAGCCCGATTCAAGGCTATTATTGAACATGGTGCTTCAGTGGGGAGCCAGTTTTTTCTGAAGTTAGTGTAAAACGCAGCCTGGGATGTTGTCCGGTCCCCATGGATGCTGTGTTTTTGGCTTTAGAGAGTGCAGCTTTTACCTGCAGAGTTGTGATTACAGGGACTCTGCATTCCTCTTGTATAGATATGGGCCCTTTAGGGGGTGAGGGGGGGGGTGGTAAAGTTAGTACAGAACCCATCTACCAGGATGTTGGCAATATCAGCTGGTTCTGTAATTTGTGCCGTTGTGCTGTAACTCAGAGCAGATCTGGGTATTGCCATCAAGATTGACAGCTACAGAAAGCTTTGTGGTTGCCCTTAGAATTAGTGATTTTGTTTTCGTAACTAGCTTTGGAAGATCTTTATAAGGGATCTCAGCTTCTTACTGAGGCTGACCAGGGAAGCTCCTCCACTCATGGGATTTTACTCTTTTGCAACAGTTTCTTCCTTCTGTTGTACAGTTTATAGCAGGGGACCACCAGATTGGCTTCCTTTTTTGGAGGACAGCATCTTGGTTCTGTTTGGGATAGCATGATCCATGCACTCGTGTAAGTGCCTATAGAGTGCATTTGTGTAGGATTCAGCAGTTTTAACTGTATTGTCCATCTGCATGGGTGTCATGAAGTTCACCACTTCTGTCTTAAGCATGAAGTTGGTTTTGGAGAAATTTTTTACCATGGTTTCCTTAATGGGGGGTGGGGCAGGATGTGGATATCAAGGGTGATTAGCTTATGGTCGGATCGGACCAACAAGGAGTTGACTTCAGGTGTGGAACACCGGTCACTCATGTTGGTAACGACTAGGTCTAGGATACTGTTGCCCCTGGTGGGGGTGTGGACAAGTTGATCCAGGGCATTGGAGTTTATGAATTCCAGAACGCGTTGAGCTAAGGAGTTGGTACAAGAGTAGTTTTCCCAGTTAATGGTGGGGTAGTTGAAGTTGCCCATTATTTGGGTGTTTAGTTGAATCCTATTTTCCACAGTACATCAAGAAAAGAGGAGTGGGAATCCTGGGGCATAGTGGGGGATCTATAGCAAACTACAATTTGGATTACAGTTTTGCCCAGAGTTAGTTGCATTTGGATAACCTTGGATGCTTTATGCTGATCAACTAGCTTGAAGGTGTGGATATCCTTAATGAATTTGGACACCTCCGCCTTTGGTGTTTCGGTCCAGGTTACATGGCCGAAAAGTGTGCTATGAGTTATAGCCTGGTAGTGCAGGGTGCTCTCTGAAGCCTTGAACCAGGTCTTAGTCACTGCACAGATATTGATGTTCTTTATTTTAAGGAGTGCCTCGAGCGAGTGCATTTTGAGATTTACTCTAGCATATTGACTAGGACTCTGGTTATATGATACCAGTGTAAGGGTGTATTCAAGTACAGTAGAAAGATGTTAACAGCAAAACAGATGTTATGGTACCATGAGTTACTACATCCAACATGGAGGGCTGAACAGCAGTTTAGTCAGTCTGTTACAGGTGTTCAGTTGTCAAAATTAACATTACCTCTTAAAAACAAAGGATGTGGAAATGCTTTACCAACAGGAATCTCCAAAGGGAAGAGTAAAGACACACAGGTGGTACTGGAAACAGAAGCCAGCTATCAGTTTCTTGTACCAGTTTCTAGTAAAAGATTTTATAAACTGAGAAAGGGTAAAAGCTAGATGCAAACCACTTATTAGAATGTTACGATTTTGACCAGGTTGCTGCAGCAGAAATTTCAACAGAAGTCCTAGTTGAGAACACACAAGTACACACCAACCTGCTAGAATGAGCTCTTGAACTCAAATCCTTTCAAGGAATAAAACTGTAGATGCGCAATTTGTACTCCATTTAGCAAAGAATAATGAAACTGCTTTTCCTAACCTATTGGGTGAAAAAAAAGGATACAAATAGTTGTTCAGACTTTCTAAGTTCCTTTGTCCTGTGCACATAGAAATGCAACTGTACGAACATAGACTGAGGAGCCTCTATTCACCCTTGTTGTAGTGGTTGGGGGAAAAGAATGGAAGATGGACTGATTTGGGTCTGCTTTTATGGCCACTTCAGGAAAAAAAAAAGTTTGTACTGAGAGAAACTCAGTCTTTGAAAAAGATAATATATGGTTTTGATAAGGCCTGTACTTCTGATACCCTCTTGGCCGAAGTAATGACCACAAGAAAAGTAGTCCTCCAGGACAGAAATTTCATTTCAGAGGAGCTAGCCAGTTCCAAGGGTTTTTGAGTACGGCCTTGCAGAACCAAAGTCAGATCCTAAGGAGGGGGTGGATCCTTAAACAAGGGGTCAGAGTAGAAAAATTCCCTCCATAAAGGCTTTACATAGTTTGGATGTGGAAATGGGAGTCAACTCATCTGAATTATTTGTGGAATGAAAATTAGCAATGGCTGCCAGCTGTAACAGTTGCAAAAAAACTGGCTCCCTCTTGAAAGAGAGTTTGAAAAAAGAATAGCTGAGACGGGAGCCGTAAAGGGATCAATATCCTGTTTCGATGCTCACAGTGAAAATCTCTTCCATTTGCTGTTGTACACTTTTGGTAGATGGTTTCTGAGAAGCAAGAATGTTCTTCTGCACTGGAGAGTCCAGCCTGGACTTTCATTAAATTATGGGAATGAGAGAAACCAAGTTAGTCTTAGGGATTTTAGGTTGAGGGGATGGAGTTCTGATGGGTGGGAAAAATCAGATCCTGTCTGGGATCCAGTATCCATGGTGGATACCTGGCATGAGACTGAAGGACAGGGAACTGTACCCAATGAGGCAAGAAAGGGGCAACAAGATCAGAGTTCTTTAACCTGCTGGCTTTCTGAAGAACCTTCGAAATTAACAGAATCTGGGGATAGGGGTATAGAAGACCCGGAGGCCAATCATGAATTCGAGGGCCCCTCTGACTCCCCCTGCTATATTTGATCAGGGGAGATGCAAACAGATCGCAGCAAGGTTGACCTCAGTCAGATTTGATCTGCTACCGATTGATTTTAGGGACAACTTGCGTGGAGTTGCAATAGATCTGCTGTGTCTTCCACTAGAAAGCTTGCCTCCCCAGAAATGTGCACTGCAAGAAGGCAGTTTGAAGAGATTGTCCATGGTCACTGTGGCCATAATGGGTGGAAAGGAAAAAGGTCTGCCAAGATAAAGATTGTCCAATAGAAGCTACCACTGGAGATGATGCCTGCTTATTGAGGTCAACTTGACAGGAGTGTTTAGTGGATGATACAAGGTGAACCACTGAACTGCCAATGTCCACTATCTGCACAGGTGTCATTTTTGAGTTTGCCAAGTTTATTCCAAAATGTCAGAGTGCAAAAGATACTGGGTGGCTAAAACCAGATATCTTTGTAGAGCCATCAGGAGCCAATCAGCCAAATACAGAAATGTTTTGAATCCTCAAGTCTTAGGTGAGCTGCCACTACAGACATACGTCTGGTAAACACAAGGGCTGTAGCGAGTCTGAAGGATAGTGCTCTGAATTGATGGTGACTGGCTCCCAGCCAGAAGCACAGATACTTCTGAAGCACCTGTCAATCTTTACGATTGTACACATCCTGTAGATCACAGTACACATCCTGGAGATCTGAGACATCCAATACTGGTGCAGCAATGGTAGAATGGACTGAACAGTCACCATGCAGAACTTTGACTTCTTGACATACAAATCGAGTTTTCTCAGGTCCGATACAGGCCTTGCGTACAGTCTTTTTGGCAACAAAAAGAAGCACAAGTTCATATCGTTGTTGGGTTGGAACCTGTTTGATGACTCTCTAGAAGTTTTCAAACCTCTTGTAAGGCCTGCTCCCTCTGACTGGGTGGAACGTCAGGGAGATTCTTTCAGGAAAGAATGTGGGGAGGGTTTAGTAGCCCCTGGAAATTATATTTATCTCCCAGGAATTTTGTTTTGTCCAGGCATCTGGACGCAACAAGAGTCTGCACCCGACGCAGTATTTAAAGAGT
Organism: Protopterus annectens; assembly: GCF_019279795.1. NCBI lineage: Eukaryota > Metazoa > Chordata > Ceratodontiformes > Protopteridae > Protopterus > Protopterus annectens. The sequence goes on along the minus strand of NC_056738.1, from coordinate 414,992,304 downwards.
GCTGATATGACTAGTCAGAGAAGGGATCTCGGACGCCCTGATTTTGCAGGCGCCCTCTACCTCTGGATGAGGAATTCATTAGTGTCAGAGTAAACTCCTTTTCTGAACCACATTTCTTCCCACTACACTGGTTCTTTGAAAAAGACCTCTGCGGAGAAAACTTTATCCGTACAGGGGTGTTTTCCCCTCTTGCTCACTGCAGGTGTTTCCTTAACCGATGGTCCAAATAGACTACCCATCGTTGGAGGCAATGGTAAAAGATGCCTTAAAAGGTTCCACAAAGCTGCAACCAAGAGTGTGTAAGGGACTATGCCTGACCTGGCTGCTCAAGAGGTCCCTTCTGCAGTACTGGAAATCAGCATCAAAGAATTAAGACAGTGAAACAAGAGTCAACAGTTGGGGAGATACCATGGTGAGGTCCTCAGACAAGCACTCAAAGTTAGTGAGTTTCTTGACCAAGTCCTCTGAAGACAAGAGCAAAGTAAAGTGCTCTCAGTAGAAAGGTTGCGGAGGCTTAGACACTTCCCATGTCTAGCACCCAGGACTCCTTGTTCAGGAGGGTGGACAGAGCTCTGTTCTGCTAGCGCCTTCTTGGTGACCACTGACACTTATGGCATCCACTGGAATACCTTTGCTCCAATAAAGGTTGGTCCTCCAGAGGACTTAAACTTGTCATGCTTAGGGATTGGTTCCACATCGTCTGGGTCCTTTCAAGCCTGGCTGGAGACTAGATCAATAAGCTCATCTGCTGGAGTGACCCAGGAGATAGATGGGCTCATCCCAAATGCCTCCAGAAATGCAGAATCCTCAGACGGGAAATTGGAAAGAACATCCAACCTTTCATTTCAGGATCTCTAGGATATCTCTAAAGGTGATGTCGCTGGGTGGAGACGGAGGGGATCCTTCTCCCTCATAGAAATAGGCTATAGTCAGTCAAGGACTCCAACGGGGAGTCTATGTGCTTCTTGCACATCCACTTCTAATGTACCTCTTCTGTGGGATAGGCAGGGGAGGACTTGAAAGTGGCTCCCTTTGTTGGGGTAAGCTGGAAAACCTCCTGAATGAGGTGACCGTGGACAGGATGACTGGGATCAAAGCTCAAGTAGGACAGACTGCCTAGGATCCAGGAAGATCTCTAGGCCTAGAGAATGCCTCCTCTGCCACCTGGAAAGTAGACAAACCCAGGAATCTCCCAACCTCTCCTCTGGGCCAAAATAGTCCAAGGAGAAATGGAAGAGATCACCAGACTTGTGCAGTCCAGACAACACTGACCCAGAAATATTAAATGTCAAAACCCAGAGGGAAAGATCTGACCAAGTTGGAGCCAAAACCATTCCCAGTGTCTGTGCAGACACCCCAGGCCTGGGACCCACCCTGCTCAGAGAGCCACAGAACCCAGTTTGGTACACCAAATCGGGGAAAGTACCATCTTAGGCTCCATCTACATCTCAAAGTATTCGGATACGAGGGTTCCGGAGTAAGTGGTTGGATTGGAAGAGGAGCTGGTAAAAAAGGTGACTGGGCTCGCAATGATCCTAGATGGGTCGGAGATTGTAAATGTCACATCTCAGCCTTGAGCAAACTCCACATCCTGTCCATCTCAAAGTGATAAAGCCTGGAGGACCTGGATGAAACCGACAAACAGGAAGACCTGGCCAGAGAAGGGGATCAATGCCATGTATGGCTCCTACACCTTGAATCTGAAGGTTGTCAGATCCAACAGGAGTCTTTATTCGTAGTTCCCCAACACAGTCTAAACCATTCTCAGATCCAAAGTCTTGAGATCCAAAGCAGGTTGGGTCCTACGAAAAGGCAAGTCTGATGAGAAGCATCTGATAAGAGCAGCTCCTCTACTCCAAGGAAGACATGTTCCTCCTGATTCGAAGACTGTGGATCTGACAGATTTGGTCTTTTTCAGGAGCCGAAGCACAATCCCCGGGGAAAATGGCAGGGGATGCTTCTTGGGCTCTTAAAACACACTGGGCTTAACAAGTATGAGCTCCACATGAAAAGCCCTCAAAATCCATTTACGAGTTGGAGTGCAGGAGTTGAACTCCACATACACCTCACATTCTTCATCTAAGCGATAGGTACCCAAACAACTGACCTCTCATGGGCATTCAAATTTGGAATTGTGCCCATAAGAGGTGCATAGTTTAAAACCTGTTGGTTTTTCTGACATTATCCTAGTGGATCGGGCACACAGCAGAAGAGAAAGAAAACTGCTACACAATCGTAACCAACTACAGCTAAAGAATATCAAAACAAAGATACTGGAAAAGTTTTTGTTTTGACAAAGGAAATGAAATGTGGGGCAAAGGCTGTACAACAGCCAAGAATGGGAAGATATCACCCTACTAAAGAGCTAGGTCAGGAGGGGAGGTTAAAGAATCAAAAGTAGAAAAAGTTAAAAGAAGTTAGACAAAAGGTTTAAACTTATATTTTAAAGAAGCGCGACTACTGCAAGTGAGTCTATCCAAGAAAGGGGTAAACGCGATCTGAGGAGCTAGAGCTGGTGCAGGGCATTATGCGAGTGGGAGGAGCTAGAGAGCAACAGTCTTGGAATGGCTGAATCGGATCCAATGTCAGACCCTAAGACCCTATCGTGAGGAATAATGAAATGGACATCAGAGCGCAAGCTACAGAAAAAATGGATAACAGGCAAGGACTTGCTTGTTAGTACCTAGCAATGTGGGAACATACTGCAATAAGATATCTAGGGAGATGGTTAGCCGGTGGGTACAAGAATCCAGGGAACAAGCCTACTTTAAAAACCGGCATAAATTCCAAGGTAATCTAGGAGGACAAAAGGATTGCACACAGTTAAATCACAGGGTCCAGACACTGACATGTCCTATCCCACTTTTTATATGTAGGTTAGGTGTTCCAGCAGTCCACTAGAACTAGATAAGAGGTTGATGAAGGAATTTGACAGGGCTGGGAATGAGGGTAGCCATGGAGTAAGCTGCTATTACCAAGAAAAAATGAAACTCTAGCAATTTGACCTTCAACATTAACTCGAGGCTATTAACTAGGACTCTGGTTATATGATGCCAGTGTGTAAGGTTCTATTAAAGTACAATGGAAAGAAATGTTAATAAAACAGATGGTGTCCCACGAGTAGATCTAACTAGACCTAACATGGACTGGACAGCAGCAGTTTAATTTGTCTGCTACAGGTGTTTAGTTGTCAAAATGAACATTTCCTCTTAAAAACTAAAGCTGTGGAAATGTTTTACCAACAGGAACCTCCGAAAGGAAGATCCATAGGTTGTACTGGAAACAAAAGCCAATCATCAGTTTAGGGCACCAGTTACTATCAAGTAGTAGTTATAAGCTGAAAAAGGGCAAAAAACACTAGATATTAACCAAGTATGAGAATGCAACATCACCAGCATTTCCAAGGATTACTGTGGGAGCTGGCTGACAAGTGCTAGGCAAAAGTGGAGGAGATGGCAGCGGTTTATTCAGTGGGTGACTGAAAGACTGAGGGAGTAGAAAAAGGCTTAATCTCCTCAAGCATTTAAGCAGTTAAAGCTGAAAAAGGAAATGAAACTGATGAGAAATGACTGGGCAGACTTTTTAGGATTAGGAACAGGGGGACAGGCTTTGGAGATGGCTGCCTTGATACAAAAGGTGGCGACTAATTCAAGCATGTAAAAAATATCCTGCTGGAAATTCCAACAAGATTATATGCTAGACAGGCTAGCTAAAATTACCATGTTTGAACAGAAATGGTTGATGTGAGTGAGAAAGGGGTACATAGGAACATCCTTTGAGGATTGCAAATGCCAAAGAGTAGCGACAGCAGGTGAAGGTTTGAGGACAGCGAGCCTTAGTTTCTATCAAGTAGTTAAGTTTATTAAATCCCTTCAAATCAAAATAAATTTGAATCTGTGTTCATTTAGAGCAGCGTTTTGATTAGTGCTTTTTTGTCTTATAAACTTGGTCAGATCTAGCAAAACTTGCAATACTGGCTAAGGTTTTGGTCTTTTATCCTAATTTCTACAAAGGGGTGTGGAAGGAGCAATTGTGATCGGTTTTCATATTAGTTAGGCTTTCAATGAGCTGTAACTGAAGCATCCAGTGTCTGGAATCTAGCTACAAGTTTGCATACATTTTTCAAAATTAGCCTTTTAACTGGATGTAATTGCAGCTCTTAGATTAGTAAGGAAGCACAGCCAATTTACATAAAGTTTTCAGAATCCTTCCAATTTAGTGGATCTTATTTGCTTTTCTTTAGTCTATAGCAGTTTTCAGATGAATACAAAAGCCGTTCTCTCAATACACTAGTACTGGAATGGCACAAAATAACTTACAGCTAAAGACCACAGCAACCAATTTCTGCCAATGAACAAGGGCTTCAATTACCTTTCCTTTCCCTCCACAACTCCCCCCCTCATTGCGTCTGAGACCACCAAAAAGATACTGTTCTTTTCCATGGAGATTCATACCTCTCAACCTCTTTAGAGCAAGAAATCTGGACAAAGCCATAAATTATGGGCGGACAAAGGCCCAAAAACAGGGACACTAAATACTGCTCATACAAAACTTAAGTTGACAGAATAGGCTTTGCATTGCATGATTTTTCTGAAGATTGCTTGAAAATCAAATGTCTGCCATTATTTTCTGACTTCAAGTCCTCTATGGTTTGTCTGTGATTTGCCAAACTGAGAAACTGTGCAAAAATGAGTCAAATCTGGACATTGTTAAAATTTGGACAGTTGAGAGCTATGATGAAATGACCAAGTAAAATAAACTGCCATCAACTGAGAAGATGAACGAAGCTCTGTACTGGACACTGGTTTCAGCTCAAAGGATTTTCTCCATTTCTACCAGTCGAGTATCATTTCAGCTGTGGGCAAGACTAACATGACAACTAAGGCTACTCTTTGAAATACCAAAGTTCAAGTTGGTTATTGGTCTGTTTGTTCACTTTAGTGTTTGGATCTTAGATCATGCTTTGTAAAAGTTTCCCTGTTTAGACTTTTCCCAGATTGATTCCACTGTAATCTTTACATTTTTTTCTGTTTCAGCAAATCACTGTATTTTCCTGACAGGGCCAGTGAATTCACCTATTAACCCATGTCATTAGGGAATAGTAACCATTTACAAATTCTCATGACTGTTAAACTTATCCTGGCCGAAAATCAAGCTGACCAACACTGTCATATGCATCCTCAACAAAATGTGATCATATCCTTGTTTTAACTATTTGTGAAACTCATTTAGTATGTGCAAAAACATGAACATTCAGGGCTAAAAGCCCCACAAGTGGACTTCACTACTGTCCTGGACTTGTTTTGGCCAGTGATTAAGTTTTTTTTAGCCACAGAAGCAAAGAAAAAGGCTCTGTCCAACTGTCCAATTTTTGACAGATTAGACTAACAAATTCAAATTGCTTACGATACACAATTAGTCATGAGTAATAAATTGAGTTCTAAAGGTCACAGTAGAGGATGTATAGACTTTTTCCGAACCTATCCATTGCCCTATGGTCTTTAAAGAAAAAACTGTGGCAGTACAGCGTATCTGTTGACATGAGAGAGAGAGAGAGAGAGAGAGAGAGAGAGAGAGGGGTCTGCCTTTTTTTTTTTTAAACAAATTTAAAGTCCTCTGGTACCTTGTAAAACCAGTCAGGCTTTTTTGGTGCAGGTGGATGGAAGTCTGGTGCATTGGAAGTGGATGCAAAAGCATCCAGGAAAGACTCCAGAACAGGGGGTACCAGAGAAGTACCCCTCAGTTTATAGTAACTGTTGAACTTCAGAAATCTGTTGAGGTTCCCACTCAAAATGCTTCATCATATTGTTTCCCCAAATGAAGTTTCAACTGGAGAATCATAAAAGGATTCAGACACCACTTAGCCTATTCATCCTAGACTCATTTGTCAGGTCAAGTGTTCAGAGTCCGACTAAGCTTCCTAAATGTTGAATTCTCTCGGTGCGGAGGGAGAAACCCTAGAAGCAAATCTTGAAAAATATGCAGGACTGAGTGCCATAATAGCTTTAAATAGGCCTTATGAAAAACCCAGTCACTTCTTTTCTTGGGATGTAAAAGAATATGTTTCTCGGTGCAAAGTCCACTGACTAAACCACAGAGACTCCAATCTCTTAACTTAGATAAGAGATTGAGATATTCCCTCAATAAATAGAGCTGATATTCCTGTGTTATTCAGAAATGTGCGATTCCCTCCTCACCAAAAATGGTAGCTGTCATTTTGGACATGTAAACTAAATGCCATACTGGCTTCCAGCATGGTCATGGCAGTGCAAGTCTGGCCTGCTGATGTATGTACCACAGGTTCCAAGACCTCAGTGGGTACCCATCCAACTCTAACTGGATAGTCATGACATCAAGACTATTTCTCTTTTGAGCTGGCAGGATGTCAGGGTTGGAAGGGTGCATCATCTTTACTTTGGTGAGGCACTTAATTCCTACTTGGAGGCTCAGAGCATAAAAATACAAAAGTCTATTTCCGAGAGTCTGGAACAAAGGACTGAAATCTCACAATTTTTGTAATCATGCTCTGCATCTAAACAGAAAAGGCACAGCGCCGAAATCCTCACTCGGCCTACCAAGAATTGCACTTTCCTCTCCTAGTTGACATCTAAGAGCAAACAGCAATAAAACACAGAACAATGGAAGATTCCCCAATGAGACACTTATCTGAACCAGTGAAGGCCAATGGCACCAGTGACCACATGTACAACAGACCAACAGGTAAAACCTGCATTCAAACTGGTAGAGTGAGGATTTACACTCATTCTATGGACACGTGGCTCTATGGAAAGGCTTTAACACAAGTACCCTGGATTGACATCTAGGTTATATGATACAATAACCCAACTGTTTGGAATATGACAGTCTACAGAAGGATATCAGATGTAACCCAGACCAGACAAAGCATATTTTAAATGACTTAAATGCTTGGCAATATGAACATGGGTGACAGGCATCCTTTAAACCTAGCTTTACAATGAAAGCTGAATAAGGAAGACATGCAAGATTTTAGAGATATATCCTCAACTTCTAAAAACACTGTCAAGATTCCATAAGACACTTTCCTCCAGGATCCTTCTTATTTGGGGACTACAAATATCCACAAAAAACCTTTGCCTAGGATTTGGCAAGCACTGGTTTCCAGTTTCCTGAGACAGCATGTTTTGCAAAATGGGAGGAAAGAAATCTTGTTTCTTGAGCAAAAGTAAATACCCTGTAAAGGGTAAAAGTATTCCCTTTGCAAAAGGAATCCCTTGCCCAGATCATATTTAGAACATAAAAGTGTGACTATGTCAAAAGGGAAGTTTCAGGAACATACAAAGGTTGCCATGGTGGGAAGGAGGGGAACATGAACAGGTAGGCAGTTTTGCCCGAGTACTGCCCCCCCCCCTTTTTTTTAAATAAGATTTTCTCCTCTTTTGAACCTCTTTTCCTTATTTAAGGCCCCAATTACTGGCTCCTTGCTGTTTAAACTTACTGGAAAAGTGGGCTGAGGAGGAACTCATTTTGCCTGAAACATCAGTTACTCTTTGAAACATCTTCCCCCTTTCATCACACCTCAAACTCTGTTTTGTCCTAATGTAAATGAAGTGCTTGAAGGAGAACTTAAAATCACATTTATCAGGAAAATTAGGAGTAAAGCCAAGCAAATCTCAAAATTAATCCAGAAGCTGCAGCAGCGTTTGAAGAATCAGTAGCATAAGTGCAATTTAAAATATGCCTAGTCATCCAAGAAAAAGATGTCAGATGCAATTAATGAATTATTAATCGAGAAGGTAAAACCATTAACTTTGCATGTTCTCAATTTTAATACGAGCTTGGGAGGTGAAAATCCTAAAAAGTACTAGAGGAATGCATTTCATGCATTTAGTGCTCAATTTTCAGGCCCAAGGACAGTCAAGGAGCTACAACTCTAGAAACTCCCATCCACGTGTTCAAGTTTTCCTTAAATGAACCTATAGTCCCCAATTGTTACCAGTATAATTTTGTTCCAGATCCTAGGAATTTGTAATAAAAGTATTCCTTAGACATGGTGTTCAGATTAAAAAAAAATGACATTCTTAGGTTTTTGGGATAGCTGTGTGCAGCAACTGTTTTGCCCTGAAAGTGTATGTAAAGATAATTAATTTTACACTTCTATACAAGACAAATCCAGTACAGAAAGCTTTAAGCAGTCTCTGCACAGCTTCAGCTCTCAATACGAACGTATTCCAGGATTAGCTAGTTAGTAAATAAAACGCGACTGATCCCAAACTTAGATTTAAATAGTCATGAGTTAGGGCACATAATGTTTAGATTCTGTCAAATGAAGTTTGAAGAAATGTTCCAGATCCATGTATGAAGACAACCTTGAGGATCTGATGTGTTTTTTGTTTTGATTTGAAGTTTGCCAGAGTACATTACCTGACATTTGGTACAGTAAAACCAAAAACAGACTACTTTTGCATTATCACAGAATAACCAAGGTCTTATATTTTTCTTCTGACAATGCACCCTGTTTTAGTCAGTAATACTGTGTGCATCACTATTAACTGGGCTAGTAGAAAGTAGCAGGTTGAACAGAAAAGACTCCAGAATGGAGCCCTGGGGTACATCTGAAAACTGGCAAATATTCAAGTGTGCCTTGAAACAAACAGAGTTCTATCAGAGACACAATCCATTTAAGTAGGAACTGTACTACTATAGTTTTTGTAGTACTGGGGAATAATGCAAAAAGCTATTAAAAGCTTTGGCTAGATACATCTATAGTCCCTGCACATAGCTAAGCAATTGAACGGGGCCCAACAAAAAAAAATTCACCAAAATGGTAAAGGTGGACCCTTCCTATGATAAAACTGTTGGTGTAAATAGTGCACTCCAGAATGTTTAGGATCTAGCAAGTGTCAGTAAGAAACTCATGGCTTTTCCAAATTAAATGGGTCAAACTGATTGAATACACTATCAAAACGTTACATTTTTGTGAATCTGTGCAACAGTACACTTGCAGCAGTCAGGGGCAATAGAACACATCAGAAATTAAATATTTTGTGTAAGAGGAGGCATAGTTCTGAGAATTCTTGGTATTTCAATTTCTAGTATCCATAGCTTTAAATCCCATCCTTTTACCATGTTGATCAACTCCTCAGATACTGTAGAGCAGATTGATCAGTAGGTAACTAATGGAGGTATAGGAATAATATATGTATTCACTGAAAATCAACACATTTGAAATCTCAATCAGTAATTTCACTGACACTGCTCTAAAGACCCCTTTTAGTACAAGTGACATTTAAGTAACATTTTACTGTGTTGTAGTCAATTTGGTCTCAAATTAGTTTTTCCTTTCACAATTCGACCTAAAGTTTAGATCTATTTTGTTTAACCGCATTTTGTTCTCAATCCTTTATTTTTCCTATAAATTTTAAATAAATGTTTCCCCACTACAAAGCAAAATTTTGTTTTAACTTGATAGTAAAAGATATCGGAATTCTTTTGAGTCTGTGATATCCCACATCAACTTCCATTTCATCTCTAGAATACAGATTTTCTACCTTTAAAATTTCCAGGACATTTGGGTAATTAGCTCTATTAAAGATCAACTTTTACTGGTGAGGTGGGTAGATTGGTTCAATTTTCCTACGTATCCACACACTTTGCCAGAAGAATGAGGTTAAAATAGCAGTAATCTGATTAGCAGCAGCAGATTTTGAAATAAATGACTGCTGGGTCTGCTTTAGGATTATAAAACAGGTACTTTTTTGTCTGGGGCACCTTGTATATATCCTGTCAGACCAGTCTGGTGCAGAAAGTTGACATTAAAAAAGTCTTGCAGTCAGAACACTAAAAGCAGGCAATGCATGAGTGATGGGTACAGCTTTAAACATCTAACATTTTCCCCCTAGCAAATACATTCTGATCCACCAGAAACATTTCATATTACATGAAATGAATGATTTCTTCAGCTGGGAATCGAGCTACAGAATCCACAGAATTCCAAGGCTCAAACTCACTCCTGCTGTATACCCAACTCCCTTTGTACAGCGTGCTCTTCTGAATAAAATGTGAGGATGAGAAGGAACTCACCATTTTCTTAAGATTGTGAAGGCGAGGAAACGGCAGTAATCCATTCCTTAGCCAATTCCAGTAAATCTGCTATACCCAAAGGAAATAGAAAAGACTGAAGTTTTTCACAAAGCAAATTTTCCCTAAATAAAGCCTGACCTTTAGGCAGACTGGACCTACTACACAACCCCATCCTAGCAAACGGAAGACCCTTCACATACCTCTTCAAAATCCTAGTCTCTCCCTGCAGACAGTGACCATACCTACTAGTCTGTTGGTTTGTAAGGGTACACAAAACGAGGGAAATGATATACATGACCTGAAGAAGCAGCTAGAGCAGTCACCCACTAATGACTTAAGCAAACTAGGAGATGGTCTAACCCTCAATGACTCCCAATTCCCAGCATACTCACTGTGGAAATAATGTGCCACCACAAAGATTGCAGTTCCATCAGTAAGCTGGGAAAGGAAGTCTAGAATGAAGCAGCACAGCCTTTATTTGGTAAAGAACAGCAGAGTAGTAGTTGAGGCAAGTAAACTACTTAAATTTTCCACAAACAATATATCCTGTCTCTAGCACACAACAATAAAGTACAAGTTAAAAAAAATTAACATTTCCCCACAAAATGTTTACAAAAGCACCAACATGACAGATCCCATTAAACTATAGTCTCAATCCTAATCAGTTTCTCTGCACAAGTATTTAAGTATTCAAAAGAATTAAAACAGGAATGCGCTCCCCATGGGGGACTTGCCTGCCCAACTCTAAGATTGCTAGCCAACAGACAATCAAGTGTCCCAGCCAAATGAGTGAAGTGCTCACGTTGGCAGCAAAAAGCTCGAGCTTTTTTGCAACTCTGCCTTTTTATTGTGCACCTTGTGCACTGTTAATTGGAGTGCCAGTGGTGGAAGGGGTGCCCAAAGTTCTGCAAAACTGGTCAGTGTAGGAGTAAAACCCAAAAAGCTTTGACTACTGGCAAGGGCGATTCATACATTACGAAAGTCCACCAAAAAGCAATGAAGGACAAGTCCTCACTGTCAACATTTCTGGGGATTGGGAGATTTTCCTACCTGGTCAGGTCTACTCTATGTAGCTAGTAAAAAAAGTGGATAATGTTCAGCTATGAACCAGTTTTAGAAAGCTACCAATTTACTTTTAACCAGCAAGCTCCAACTGGGCTACATTGAAATTGTGCTAACTGGAAGCCTGGTGAGAAAAGGTCCAACATTCTACACTGAAAGTAGATACAAAATGAATACAAGGAGAGAAATACAAATTATATAAAACAACTGGAACAAATGTCTAGGTAGAAACAGTACATCATACGCATACACGGTTAGGGAAATCATGACATTGCAGATTTTTTCATTCAGGTAAGTGAGGTATATTAAACAGCTGCTGAGGAGAGGGGAAGTAGACATGTTATAGAATAACTAGAATAGGAAAGAACTGTAGGTGAAAGTGGCATGTCTAATGACAGCAGTATATAGATTAAGAATCTTAAGTCAGGCATAGAATGAGAGGACCGTACCTCTTAATTCCGGATTTAAAGGGATGTGCCAGATTCTGAATCAAATTTTAGATGTTCCCCAATCCCTTCTAAAACTAGTGACTTTAGGATAAACGGTTGTGGATTACTCTTAAAAATAGTAATTGCACTTCTTACTTCAGAAAATGTACATCACTTTATATCTGTCTTATTCTGTCAACATCTGAAAGTTAATAGTACTACTTTAAATGTGCTCCCGATTCTGTTGAGCACTATGGAGAGACAAAGGATTTGTAGGTTTAATATGGAGTCACTGACTGATATTAAGAAAATTAAAGGCGATACAGGGACAGAACTAGCTGGTAAAGAACAGGGGTTTAGAGTGTAAGGATAGTGTGTAAATGAATGAGCTATGATCACACTGGCAAGGGTGATATGGGTTTAATATATAGCTTGTGGTGAAGTTAGGGTTATGCATCACTTACCCTAGAGCCGAACAAGAGTAGAACCAGGAATTTGAGATAGTTTGAGCTGCTAGTATGGAGATTTGCCTCAGGGCTACAGGGAGGAAGTTACAAAGCTTAGTAACATAGGTAGTATACAATGAGTCTCCTGCATTATTTGATTTGGATACAGCAAACAGATACTTGTATCCTGAGTGCAAGGTATGATTAGGGGGATACAGGTTGATATTTAAGACAGTGGTTTGGCTTGGAAATGAGAATGAGCTGCACTGAAGAGAGGAGAAGAGGTGATACATTTTAAAACAACTCAACTGGACTAGACAGTGCTGACTATTGATTTGCTGCAAATCAAGCCATTTCATCTCAACACTGCACTTGTTTGCTCTTTTGGGAGACTAAGATTAAATAGAAATGGAGAAGCTTAAGGAAGACTGGAAAGTAGACAGGGAGAGCAAATACTTTTCCTAGTAGAAATGGTCAGGAACTGCTTGACTCTAGACAAACTACCTAGTTTTTGGTGATATTTTTTCCAGCTTCCTGTATATAGTGGTCAAACTTGGGCTGGATATCAACTCCTAGTAGCCTGGAATGGGTGACCAATTAAATGCAAGTACTGTAGGATGTCATTACTGTTTTTAGATGTGAAAGATGGTTTGGAATGAAGAGAATTGGTTTAAAAGTTGCAAGTTCAAGCCAGGTTTCTAATGGAGGACTCCTGGGTTTGCTGCAGGTCAGTTAGGTTTTAGCAGACCAGAAGGTGGTAGAGTCATTAGCGTATTGGATGACGCTATTGTGGAGGTAATTGATGAGTAATGGGTGAAGCAGATATCGTTGCAGGACACCCCCCCCCCACTCGCATCAATTAGTGCTCGCTAGCTTGCTATTTCAGATTGTTCTTTATTGAATAGGTAACCAAATTCACTGCAGAGATGAGCAACAAACCACATGAGGAAAGCTTCAAGTAGCACTGAAATACTATCAAAAGCTTTTAGAGAGGAAGAGTGATGAGACTAGGATGACAATTTCTATTAAGATTGATGTTTATGCTCAGAGCAGTTGCTGGGTTGTGGTGTGGCCAAAGTAATGATGAGCTGCAGAAAGTAGGCAATTCAGTGATGTTTCAGGAGTTGATGGTGGATGCATTGTGACAAGGGAAATGGGATAACAATTGGTCTGTAGTTAGAAAGTCTAACGATTTTACCTCCTTTGAGGGGGCAGAATGTATTTTTTCCAGAGAGTTGGCATGCATTCTCCTTGAACTGACACCATTTACCAGTGTTGAGAGACAGTATATTAAGGCTTTGGCTGCCTTTTTTTTTTTTAGGTATTCAGGTGGAATGTTGTCTGCTGCTAAAATTGTAGGCTTTAGTAAAACTATGGTTTGGGTAGGTTACAGGCTGAATGAGCACACTGCATGATTAGTCTGGGGTGGAATTTTGAGGATAGGATTGTTGGAGTCTTTGTACAATCTGTAATAACTGCAAGTTGATTTGTGCATATACAGGTCACTCCACAAGTACAAATATGACTGTCATTGTCCATGTTGGTGTGAATGACCAGAGACATACTTCCCTGGACTACATGGAGAGACATGGAGGAGCTCTCTGATCTTGTAGCCCAGGAAGGTATGACCCTAGCCCTGAGTAGCATCCTGCCATCATCCACAATGATACCACAGTACAAGGACAAAATGATTGACTTCAACAATTGGCTAAGCTTCTGGTGTCATTCTAAGGGAATCCAGTATTTGTCTGCCTGCGACGACATGATCGACAGAGCACGATGCTTTGCCAGAGATGGCCTGCACCTGTTGCCCTTCATAGGTTCATACTAGGCTATCTGCCCTAGGGCATTTATAAGCCTAGCCAGAGTGTGTTTGGCTTTCGCCACCCATTTTAAATTATTTTTGCTATGCCCTTTTTCGAAGTTAGTATACTGTGGGGCTATGTAACAGTGACACAGAAGTGATATCCGGGGTAAACCTACCATCTCCCATCCACTCAAGATTCCTCTTAAAGAGAGTCAATGAGGGGACTCTGCCTAACCTGGACTGGGATTTTATTCCAGAGTGAAGGGAGCCTCTGGGTTATGAATCTGTCCCTCCAGCATGTCTTATTTATTTCAGTGCTGAGGTTCAAGTCTCTCGAGTGCGTAGCTCGATGGGATTTGGATTTTCTGAGGTGCAGCATGTCCATTAATTCCGGGTTGGACATGGCTTTATAAGTCAGGCACAGATCGCCTCTGAGCAGGCGGTATGCCACTGAGTAGAGTTGGAGTTTCTTTAACCGGGCAGCATATGGCATCTGTTTGAGCCCTTTTATCCTCTTGGTGAGGTACTTTTGGGGTCTTTCCAGTTGCTGCATGTGTCTGGTAAGGTACATCCCAAAAGGGGCACTGTACTCAATTATGGGCCTGATGAGGGATGAGTAAAGAGGCACGATGACCTCCCCTGATCTAGATGTGAATCCCTTCATGATTAGGTGGGCTATATAAAATGTTTTTCTAACCACTTTGGCCACGTGGTTGTCAAATGAGAGATTGCTATCAACTTGGGTCCCCAGGTCCCTAATTACTTCTTCCGTACTTAATGGATTACCACCTATGTGGTAATTTGTGGGCACTTTGTTTTTGCCAAAGGGGATGACTATACACTTTTTTGCATTTATCTTGAGGCCATGGCTCTGGCACCAGTTGTCTGTTTCTAGGAGGCCCTTTTGTAGGATGCTTGTGTCGGCTGGAGAGTCTATTATGGCGCCCAGTTTGCGAACTTGGTCAGCCACAGTCCTTCCCGTGTTAGCCTGTACCTCCGAGAAATATATACCGAACAAGAGAGGTCCCAGGACTGAGCCTTGTGGGATGCCACTTGTAACTGGTTTGGAGTCTGACACGGCTCCAGCAATTCTAACCATGTGGGTTCTGTCCTTGAGCCAGTTTGCAACCCATCTAGTGACATAGGGGTTTATATTTAAGCTGGTGAGCTTATCTATAATGCCCGAGTGGGGTATTGTATCTAAGGGTTTTTCAAGGTCCAGGTAGGCTGTGTGGACCACCTTCCCCTCGTCAATGGCCTTGGTGACCGTTTCAAAGAAATCAACCAGGTTTAAGAGGCAGGACCTGCCCTTAAAGGCAAACTGGGTAGGATCTAGTGTCTGTAGGTCCCCAATATATTTATGAGGTCCATGATGATCCTTTCCATAGCTTTGCAGACCAAGCTAATCAGGCTTATGGGGCGATAGTTTCCAGGATCCGTTGAGGCACCACCTTTGTGGAGAGGGACCACTTTTGTTGTATGCCACTCTTTGGGTACATATCCTGTAGTAAGGCTGAGATTGAACAGTAGTTTTAGGTTTGGGTTTAGTTCTTCTTGGAGTTCATGTAGGAAGCAGCCCAGGACACCGTCTGGTCCCACTGATGCTGTATTTTTTGCTTTGGAGAGGGCAGCTCTTACCTGAGCATCTGAGATGTCAGGGGGGCAGCACTCTGCTGGGATAGATATTTGCCCTTTTGGTGGGGAAGGGGGGGGGGGAGAGAAGATTGTGCTGAACCTGTCAGCTAGGATGTTGGCAAGGTTTGTGAGTTCGGTGTATTTTTTGCCATTTTGGACCAATTCTGAGCATATCTGGGAATTCCCACCCAGGTTTCTGAGCATATCTGGGAATTTCCACCCAGGTTCCTAACATAACTAAAGAAAGCCTTGTGATTATCCTTAGTGTCCTGTGAAATTTTTTCTCTTGAAGCTGGCCTTAGACGATTTTATGAGTGCCCATAGTTTTTTGCTAATACTGAGATGCCTTCCCTTTTTGGGATTTTGCTCTATCATATAGTAGCTTCCTCCTTCTATTGTATAGTTTGTTTATGGCTGGGGTCTACCAGACAGGACACCTAACTTTGGAGGACTGGGTCTCTGTTTTATTTGGGATTGCATGATCCATGCATTCCTGAAGGTGCTCATAGAATGCGTTTATAAAGGATTCTGCGGTCTGGGCCGTATTTTCCACAGGCCCGGAGGCTTTGAAGGATTCCACCTCAGTTTTGAGGAGTGTGAAATTTGCTTTAGAGAAGTTTTTCACTGTGGTTTTCTGGGCAGGGGCTGGGGTCGGGATGTGAATATCTAGTGAGATTAGTTTATGGTCTGATCTTACCAGTGACGGATACACTTCTGATCTGGAGCATAGAGTCCCCATGTTGGTGATTATCAGGTCCAGTATGTTTTCTCGTCTTGTGGGAGTGGCAACAAGTTGTTCCATAGCATTTGAGTTTATAAATTCTAGGAACCTTTGGGCTAGGGTGTTGGAGCTAGAGTAATGCTCCCAGTCTATGTTAGAGTAGTTGAAGTTGCCCAATACAATGGTGTTTGGAGAGACCTTCATATTTTCCGGTGTTCTCAGGAAGACCGAGTGGGGTTCTTGGGTTTGGGAGAGTGGTCTGTAGCAGGCTATAAACTGGAAGGCAGTTTTACCCACTGTTAGTTGCACATGGATAGTCTCTGATGCTTTGTGCTGTGCCACCAACCTGGAGGTGTGGGTATCTTTGACAAATATTGATACTCCCCCTCCTTTTGTGGTTCAGTCCAAGTTTTGGGGCCGAAAAACATGGTATGAGGTATAACCTGGTAGTGCTGGGGTGCTCTCGGGAGCCCTGAACCAGGTTTCTGTTACTGCACAGATATCGATGTTCTCCATGCTGAGGAGAGTTTCGAGTGCGTGCATCTTGAGGTTTAGACTTCTGGCGTTGAGTAGCACTACTCAGTTTCTTATCCCTTGTGATACCTATGGAGGTGGGTTTGTCTTTTGAGTCTTGCCTAAAAAAGGCACTATGGGGTGGCAAGAGCCTTTGCCAATATCCGAAAGGCCAGGGGTGACAGGTGCGAGCCGTCCCTAGCGAAGCATCGAGCATGTCAGCCCAGGCAGACAGGCATTGGATCCCCTTTGAATGACACCAATACTTAAGCCAATTGTTGAAATTGATCATCTTGTCTTCATATTGTGGCATCATTCTTGGTGAGGGTAAGATGCTACTCAAGGTCAGGGTCATACCGGCCTAGGCTACATGCTCAGAGCTCCTCTGTCTCTCTTCATGTAGTCCAGGGAGGTACATCTCAGGTCATTCACACCAGCATGGACAGTGACAGAGTCATATTTGTACTTGCCTTAGAGTGACCCGAGTGGTTGTGTTATGTGGCGGATCCTAGCGCCCGACAGGCAGCTCACCATGACCTTCTTGTTCAGCCTGGTGAGCGGGACGTCAGTGCGCCTGACGATAGAGTCACCTATTACAAGTGTATCAGGTGTGTTGTTTAGCCTTAAGGGCTGTGACTGTTCGGCACACTGGCTTTGTGAGCTATGTGTTGCACGTGTTTTGTTTTGGGGTAGCGGTTGCTTGGGTGTCTGCTTTGGAGGTCTCTACTGCTTAGGCAGATTTTTATTTAGAGCCTCCGAGTATGTTTTTATGCGTTTGGTTTACTGTCATGGTAGGTCTATGTGTGACTGGAATTGTAGTGTGTGGTTTCCTTCTCCTCCTGACTGGTTACACCAGTACTGAGTTGAGAGAGCTTAGCCTTTGGCTATATGGTTGCATCTCTCACATGTGTTGGAATTTGTTGGGAGGAGAGGGTTTTCTGTGTACGAGGCAGTTGTAACATTGCCTCAAGATTCCCAGATTCACCAGCTGGACTGGAGAGGAGATGGACAACTGACCTTTGGACATGCTAGGATAGTATTGGGAATTCCTTTATAATTGAAAAAAAGGGCCAATGGGGAACAAAGTACTCAAGGAGAGTTTGTGAGGGTGTAGTGCTTTTAATTTTTTAGTGCTGACTTATATAATTGCTTTAGTGAGTAAGTGCCAGGCTTTAGAGTGGGAATAGGGTGTTTATTAGGAGAACTAGATCAGTTCTAAGGGAAAAAGTGAAGAGCAGACTTTGTGGAGCAGAGAATGGTTTAAACCCAATTAAGCGGCGCTGCCTGATGCTGCGCTCTGCGCAAAATCGCGCAAAGCCGCGCTAAACTGGGTTTAATACAGGGAGACTTGAGCTAGAAATTGGCCCAAAACGGCCAATAGACTACCAGATTCTTGTGCTGGGAACACTCCTCCAGGGATAGGATAGGGCTGCACCAAGCTCCCCACTGCCACTGGTGAACAAAGAAGCCTCCCTTTATCCAAGAAAGGAAATGGGTAACACAGGAACTTTCCAAAAGTCCAGAATACAGCAAAGCCTGTATTTGGACTACTCTAGGTCAGGAAAGATGGGAAACAAGGACAATTTTTTTTTCTTTTTTGCAACAAACATCAGGAAAGTGCAATAAATATGCAACACAGGCTAGCGCACTTGTGTGTAGCCTCAACTACACCTTGGGATTCCAGATACAGGCTAAGGCTCTTGCCACCCCAATAGTGCCTTTTTAGGCAAGGTTCAAATGACAAGTTCACCACTGTAACACGTACAAGCAAGCAAAATCTGAGGGTAATGCTACTCAATGCTAGAGGTCTAAACCTCAAAATGCACTGACTCGAGGCACTCCTTAAAATGGAGAACATAGACATCTGTGCAGTGACATAGACCTGGATCAAAGCTCCAAAGAGCACCCCTGTATTACCAGGCTAGAATTCATACACCTTTTGGCCACTTAACCCAGACCGAAGCAATAAAGGCAGAGGTGTGTCCATATTCATAAAAGATATCCACACCTCCAGGCTAGTTGCACAGCATAATGCATCCGAGATTATCCAAGTGCAACTAACTCGGGCAAAACCGCAATCCAAATTGTAGCTTGCTTCAGTCCCCCAACATGGCCCAAGATTCCCACTCCTCATTTCTTGATACAATGGAAAATTAGGGTACAACCCAACACCCTAATAACAGGAGACTTAAACTACCCCACCATTAACTGGGAAAACTACTCCTGTACCAACTCTTGCTTGTTTTCTGGAATTCTTAAATTCCAATGCATTGGATAAACTTATTCACACCCCACCAGGGGCAGTAGTATCCTAGACATGGTCATTACCAACATGGGCAACCAGTGTTCCACACCAGAGGTCAATTCCTCGTTGGTCAGATCTGACCCCAGGCTAATCACCCTAGACATCCACATCCCGCCCCCACCCACCATTAGGGAAACCACCATAAAAAACGTCTCCAAAGCCAACTTCAAACTTATGACAGAAGTGGCAAACTTCATGACACCCATGCAGATGAACAGAGGTAAGACTGCTGAATCCTACACAAATGCACTTCATAAGCACTTACAAGAGTGCATGGATCGTGCTGTCCCTTAACAGAACCAAGATGCTATCCTACAAAAAAAAGAAAGCCAATCTGGTGGTCCTCTGCCATAAACTCTACAACAGAAGAAAAACTGTTGCAAAAAAGAGTAAATCCCATGACTGGAGGAACTCCCTAGTCAGCCTCAGTAAGAAGCAGAGATCCCTCAAAATCCTCCAAAGCTAGTTACGAAAACAAAATTGCCACTGAATAAAGACAACCACAAAGCATTCTATAGCTATGTCAAGAATCTCAATGGCAACAATCAGATCTGCTCCGAGTTACAGTGCAATGGCACTAAATATACAGAACCAACTGATATTGTCAATATCCTGGCAGATAGGTTCAGTGCTAACTTTACCCCCCACCACCTAGAGGGCCTCTCTCTATACCGGAAGAATGCAACGTTCCTGTAATCACGGCTGCACAAGTAAAACACACTCCAAAGCAAAGAACACAGCATCCATGGGACCTGACTATCCCAGACTGCATTCTACATGAACTACAGAACGAACTGGCACCCCACCCAAGTACCATGTTCAATCATAGCTTCATCCTCAGGCTTTGTGCCCACTGAATGGTGCACCACAATGGTTATCCCACGCCACAAAGGGGGAGCCACGACAGACCCCAGGAACTACCGCCCCATTAGCCTGACAAGCCTGGTCTGCAAGGCCATGGAACTCAAAGACATTGGTAATCTCCAAACTTTGGACCCCACTCAGTTCAGGTTTGTAAAAGGCAGATCATGTCTCCTAAACCTGACAAACTTCTTTGAAGCAGTCACCAAAGCCATAGAAAAGGGTAAGGTGGTTCACACAGCCTATCTAGATCTCGCCAAGGCTTTCAACACCATCCCCCACTCTGGAATTCTAGATAAACTCACTAAACTAGGTATAAATCCCTATGTCACAAGATGGGTTGCCAACTAGCTCATGGACAGAACCCACACTGTGAAAGTAGCAGACTCCAAATCTGACTTCAGACCAGTGACAAGTGGGGTACCGCAGGGTTCAGCCCTGGGTCCTCTCCTGTTTGGTATCTACTCTGCTGAAGTACAGGCCAACACAGAAGGTCTTTGGCTAATGAAGTTTGCAGATGACTGCAAACAAGGAGCCATAAATCGAAACTCCTAACAATGTGGACATCCTACAAAAAGGGCCTCACTGAGACAGATGCCTGGTGTCCAAGCAATGGCCTGAAGCTCAATGCCAAAAAGTGCATAGTCATCCCCTTTGGTAAAAACTCTGTACCCATGAACTACCACATAGGTGGCAGTCTACTTAATACCGAAAGTGTGATGAGACCTTGGGACACAGGTGGACAGTAGTCTCTCCTTTGATAATCACATCGCCACAGTGGTCAGGGAATCCTACGTGGCACATCATCACAAAAGGTTTCTCCATCCAGAAATAAAGAGGTCATTGTTCCCCTCACTCACAACCATTAGAGTAAAACGCCCCTTTTGATATGTACCTCAAGACATCTACAACTAGAAAGGCCACAGAAATACCTCAAAGAGGATTACTGGCCACAGATGCCCTACACAGACAGTCTCAAAAAACTCCAGCTTTACTCCGTCGCATATCGCCTACTCAGAGGCGATCTCTGCCAAACATACAAAGCTATATCAAACCCAGAGCTATTGGACATGCTCCACTTAAAGAAATCCCAATCCCTATGAGCTACAAACTGTAGGGACCTAAACCTGGTCACAAACAGAACATGCTGGACGGATAGATTCCTGTCCCAGAGACTTCCCATACTCTGGAAAAGACTACCTATGTCAAACAGAGCCCCTCATTAGCACTCCAAGAAAAATCTTGATTGGATGGGAAATAGGAAATTCACCCCTAAGATCAGGTCTGTGGCTCCGCTCGACAGGGGCACAGGAAAATAATTTTCTTGGGTGGCGAAAGCCAGGGTACCTTTTTGGCTAGGCTTATATAGGCCCTAGGGCCAATAGCCTAGTACCTACATACGAACCTATGTAGCAAAGTAGTCAGTTTAATTTGGAAACTCAAAATCCTCTAAAGCTAGCTATGAAAACAGAATTGCAGCAGACAGTAAAGACAACCACAAGGCCTTCTATAGTTATGTAAATATCAACGGCAATACCCAGATTTGCTCCGAGCTACTGCACAATGGTACCCCCTATACCAAGCCAACTGATATTGCCACTATACTGGCAGACAGATTCAGTGCCAATTTTACCCTTCTCCCCAAAGGACCAATCACAATACCAGCAGATTGCCAGGCACCCAGTATTACTGCTGCAAAGGTTAAAACATCACTGTCCAAGGTAAAGAATACAACATTTATGGGACCTGACAACATCCCTGGCTATGTTCTATATGAACTACAGAGTAAACTGGCACCTCACTTGTGTGCCCTGTTCAATTACAGCCTCACCTCAGACTTTGGCCCTACCGAATAGCATACTGCTATAGTCTTCAGTCAGAGATAGGCAAGGTGGTTCATGCAACCTACCTTGATCGGGTCAAGGCCTTTGGTACCATTCCCACTCAAGAATCATAGAAAAACTCACTAAGCTAGACAACCCCTATATCACTAGATGGGTTGCAAACTGGCTCACAGATGGAACCCACAGTGTGAAAGTAGCTGACTCGCAAGTCAAACTGCCAACCAGTCACTAGTGGAGTCCCCACAGGGTTCATTCCTTGGTCCTCTCCTGTCAGGCATCTACTTTTCTGAAGTCCAGGCCAACAATAAGGGACTCTGGCTGACAAAGTTTGCAGATGATTGCAAGTTGGGAGATATTAACTCCAAGTGATGTTGACATCCTACAGAAAAGGCCTCACTGAGACAGACTGGTGTCAGAACCATGGCCTTAAGCTCAATCCCAAAAAATGTAATTCCCTTTGGGAAAAACCTGGTTAACATTGACAGCAACTTGTCTTGACCACCACACTGCCACTGTGGTCAGAAAGTCCTATGCGGCACATCTCATTACTAAGGGGCTTGCATCCAGGAATAAAGAGGTCATTGTCTCCCTCTACTCTCATTAGGCCAATCAAAGTACAATGCCCCATTTGGCATGTACCTCACTAGACACCAGCAACAACTGGAGACACCGCAAAAGTACCTCACAAGAAGGATCTTAGGCCTTAAACACTTGTCCTATATGGACAGATTAAAAAAACTCCAACTATTCTCTGACTCATATCACCTACTTAGAGGCGAGCTGCTTGACTTGCAAAGCCATGTCTGATCCAGCTCAGTTAGAACTGCTACATCTAAAGAAATCTCAATCCCTGCACACCACACTCTCCAGAGACCTCAACCTCATTACCACAATCAACAGAACATGCTGGTTGGACAGGTTCATAACCCAGAGACTGCCCATACTATGGAACAGACTTCCCATACATGTCAGAGCACCTCAATAGCCCTCTTCAAGAGGAATCTTGATGAGTGGATGAGAAATAGAAAATTCACCCCAGGGATCACTCCAGTGGCTCTACTCGACAGAGGCACTGAGAACTAAGGTCGGATGGCATGATGTCAGGGTAATCCTATGGGCTAGGCTTATAAAGGCTCCAGGACCATTAGCTTAGTACACCTATGAACCTATGAGTGGATTAGGTTCAATACTGTAACCTGGACAAAGACTAAGAGGCCCAGAAAGATGAGGTTATGACCAGTTTCTTGGTGTGAAATAGTTTTTAGTGCTACCTTATCTGCTGCTTTGTTAGATTTGTGGTCTGTTGTAATTTAGTATGGGTTCTGGGTACAGTCCAGGCTTTCCATGCTCCGTCTCGGGTTCATTTCTGTATTCCTAGATAGTTAACCAGAGTGTAGATTAACATTTGACCTTTTTCTTCATGACTGGGGTTTGGGTCTTGAGGGTGAAGGGAAACAAGCCATTAAATAGGGTGAGTAGTTTAACGATAGATATTTCAGGCTAGTCCAGTTAATATTTTTGAAGTCCTGGTAAATGTTTTGCTTAGGAAACAAGTAAGATTTCTTAACAGACTGTAATGGTATTGCCTGTGGATGTTGGTTTGGAAACCCAACTACAAACGGTGAGAAGATTGACACTCTTCCCCAGTGTCCTTAGTGACAAAAGAAGCAACATTTTGGGGGGAGGGGGCAGAAGTAAGGAACCAGTCTAAGACTTAGATTTGTTGCCTCTACAGTTATTTAAGTGAATTCATATAGCTATACAAGATGTGTTGAGCTACTACGGTTTATTAGCGCCAATCTATATGTACATCTCCCACGATGACAGATTGCTGGATATCTTCCAACATCTCTCAAAGTGTATATGGCAATAATTAAAAGTTTCCTGTGACTACTGTGTTGTAATTAAAGGATTTCTGCATCAAACAGAGGGAAGGAGAAAGTTTTATATTTTTTAAAGATAGCTTTCTAATGTACAGTACACAATTTAACCAGCAAGCGTCTGTCCCACAACCTGAATGAAACCAAATTTAAATACTAACAAATGTATTTGGAGTTTATGAGGAACAACCTTGAGCAGACATATTCCAAATGTCTAGAGTGGATACAGAAAGGATCTAGGCAAAATTTGGTAAAGAGTTGAAGCACCACCTACTTGCAGGACAAGGCTAACTTTTAAATACTGGGAACCAATACGTAAACAGAGGTGAATGGAGAAGTACAGTGGAGAAGCATTCTTCAGAAACTAAGGTGGCATATAACTGGCTACAAGGCTATGGACTGAACAGACAGCTTTCTAATGTAACCCAGTAGACCATGAAAGTCAAAGTAATTTGTTTCATATCTCTGAAGTAGTTGAAGAATCTGGCAAGTCTACAAAAGTACTTAACTGCTCCACTGCCTAGCTTCTACAGATGGGTGGGTGTGTGTGTGTGTGCGTGTGTGTGTGTGTGTGTGTGTGTGTGTGGGTGTGTGTGTTGGGCTGCATAGTTCTGCCAGCATGTAAACTCAATCCAGAACTAAAGCATACTGATGGGAAAACTTATTCCCAGTTGTTAGTTTAACAGTACCAACACTTTCTGAAGCAGGAAATAAAAGCAACAAAGTAAAAACTTCAAACATAAGCTACAGCACACCTGAAGACCTATCAGAAAGTCTAAATGTCTGGAAGACAGATTGTATTTGAAACTAACAGCATCTCACCTCTTCGCAGCAGTGTCTACTGACAACTGCTCTGTAGTTCATTCTGGCCCAGAGGTCAATTCTCAGTTTGAGAAATCGTGGGTAGGAATCCTTCCACTTCTCTCCCAGAGCCCATGGAAAAATCTCATACTTGTACTCTTCTTCATCTTCTTCCATATCATTTGCCAGGTAACTTTACAAAAAAATTAAAATTCGAATGAGAACACCAAAACCACAAATTAACCTAGCTGAAGCATATTTTTATGTACTCAAATGTAACCAACATATGTATGTCAAAAATCTAGCATTGGGAAGCAACTTTTTAAAGACTGCAACCACAACCACAACTTTTATTCCAGCAAGATAATGTGCAAAGAAACAGAGGTAATTGGGGGAAGGATCAAAATGGCCATGACCCAAGGTTCCACGTAACAATTCTACAAAAATAATTTGGCTCACAAAGAACTAGCAACAGGACACAAGCATAAAATTTCTATAGGGTTACCAATAAAATGCATGCAAGAAAAATTAAGCTGGAGAAAGCGATTTACATAAATACAGGTGGATCGCACTACTACAGGCCTGCCAGCAACTGAAGAGCCCAATGCTAAGGTAAATGCTTACATAACTAATTCAATTAGTTACCCACACTAATCAAGCACAACTAGAGCTACAACCCAAAGTAACCCAAGCACCTCCTACCAGCTCATTAATATTAATACCAAATATGGCTCTATCTTCAGTCTTCCACATTTGGAAACAAACCTGGACTATAAAATCAAGTGCTGCAAAATGAGGTTTCACAAGAAATGTTTTGTGCATTTAAACTTTAAAGATGGTGCTCACTTACAACTGGTCAACATAAGGAAGCTGCTGTGGAGGGTGCATTAGCTGGAAAGTCAAGTTGCACTTACCCCATTAAAAAAAGTTATGTACTCACCATAACGTTCCATGTATGTAGTCTATCTCGCCCATCATTCTTACATATGGGTTCGGAGCCGATCCTCTGCTCCAACTCGGCCAATTACAAAACTTGAAGTCTCAGTTGGCTCGTGGCTAGGTAGGACACCTTCAGGATCCACGACCAGCCTCAGCTAAAATTAAAGAAATCCATGGGACTGAACAGTAGCTGGTAGATCAGACATGGACAATGGGTACTGAGGGCCGGACTGGTACAGAGTTTCACTAGAAACACAGAAGGGAAGGATTCATGGGTAGACATGCTGAAATGGCGGCAAGGTGTACCTTGCTGAAAAGGCCAGCAACTCAAAACATTTAAGCACCAGTGGTACATGGTCACTGAAGGGACTCGTCTAGGCACCAACTAGATACTTTTCTATTTGCCAGTACAAGGTTTCCTTGCAGTTTTTTTGCCCTCTGCTGCACATCCTCAGGGGAGAGTTGCCTGAAAATAATCTAATTGATCCTCCAGGCAGATGTTTTGAGTGTTGGTTATCAAACTCTACCCCCATGCTGTCAGAGTAGGTTCAGTTTCTGAGGGAGCTTGTGTAATTGTCATTGCTCAGTTCTATAAGGGAGAACCCAACACTGCCTGGGCCAAGAGGGTCATCACAATGATCTTTAGCAAATTCTTCTGAATCTTCAGAATTGCCCTGGATATCCACAGAAAGGGTGGAAAGGCAAATACATTCCTAACCACAGGAAAGGATGAAAAAGCAGGTTTTCCAGGTTTGCAAGGAGTTCTGGGGATAATTTGGCCAGCTGTCTTAAAAGGAGGCAAACAGATCTTAGTGTTCCCCCAAACTGATTAATTCCTTGAAGACCTTCTCACTCAATTTCCATTTGTAAGGGTCTGTCTTGCCCCTAATCGGTTTATTAGCTATGGTTTTCTCTGAGGTGTAAAATGTTTGGAGGACCAAGGAGTGCTGGAGCCATGTCCTAAGCCATTATAGCCACCCTGCAAAATAGTACAGCCTGGTGCCCTCTTGTTTCTTTATATACCACATTGTTGTGGTGTTGTATAATCACATGAAGTTGTCCTGGTACTACAGATGGAGATTTTTAAGGCAAGGATCTCAGCCAGCACCTAACACTGATGTGCTTTGATTTGTCTCAAATATCCATTACAGTTCCCTTTTTACCAAAGCCCAAAACTGGAATGAAATTCCAGAGGATGCAAGTGTTTGGTTCATGTTTTTGGACCCACTGAATTTCCCCATCATGTGTAATCTAGAAACCACTGAAACTCTCTCCATAACCTGGCAAGAGGAATTAGAAGCCATGAACACCAGGATCTAAAGACCAAGGCTGTTCAAGTTTTAACATGAAACTGCACTCACTGGAAGCAGTCCTTACCGTGGAAGCAGCAAACATTTGTGCAATCGGAGACCTGCTTCAAGGGTGAGGACAGCATCCCAGCCATACCAGGTTACACCTCCTTCCACACATTGACCACAAACTGAAGGCATGAAAAGCTAAAGGAGGCAGTTTATCAATAATCATTAAAGATATATTCATCTCCAAATTGGTTAAGCAGTGCAATTCCTGAAAGTACTTCAGGTGCAATTAACTGTTGATAGGACACCTACTCAAGTCATTGCCAGGTACAGGACCCCCACCATGAATCAGGACACCCACTATTTGGATCTATTTAAGTATCCAAACACCATGGTTTTGGGTGACTACCCACCCATCCACTGACTGGGTAAATTAGTCGTGCTCAAACTCACTTGCCCAAAAGGATCCTTGACTTCGTTAATTCCAAGGCCCTCAATCAGCTGGTTGACACCTCCACAAGGGGTGCCAGCATCCTGGATCTAGTGCTTATCAATATGGATGCCACTGTAGCATCCCCACTGTGACATTTCCCCTGGTGAGATCTGACCACAAATCGGTCTCAAACCATCGCACCTGCCACCCCCGCCCCCCCAAAGCAGCAACTAAACTTCTCCAAAGCAGATTATAACCCTTATGGGATGGTAAGAATAGCTTCAGTGCACCTCCCCCCCTCAGATGGAACTGGCAATTATGCAGAGCTCTACACCATTGCTTTATACAAACACCGGTATAACTGCATCGGCTCGGACATACCTGATGGGGCCAAAACAAGCTCAAGGAAAAGCAAACATGCCTGGTGAACAATTGCTATTAACAGGGTTTACAATAAGAGGAAGAAATTGCTGTCCAACAGTAAGAGTGAGCCTTAAACTGGAAATGCTCTCTCATCAGCTTACAAGCAAATAAGACTTCTTGTGAAGTCCTCCAATGCAAACTACGAATCCAAATTAGCTTCCTCAACTAACAACCATAAGGTGTTCTTTAGTTACATTTGCAAATTAAAAGGAAAGGCCCAGATTTGTGCCGAACTGGTAGTCAAATGATACCACATACACTGAGCCTGTGGACACAGCTAACCTGTTGGCTGACAGGTTGCGAAAACATCACTCACCTGTCTATGCCACATGCACCCCATGACATCCCTACCACCTGTCCCCTCTACCCTGCATCTCTAAAAAGCAGGTCGTAAACACCCTAAGGCTAAAAACACAGCATCTGTGGGACCTAACATCCCACTACTGGGTACTCTTCAGTCTAAGCATTGGCTTCATTCCAGCTGAATGGAAAATAGCCAGTTACTCCCTTGCACAAAGGTGGTGCTTCCACTGACCCTGGGAAATATAGACCCATTAGCCTGACTAGCCTCATTTGCAAGGCCATGGAGCAAATCATTATGGACCTCAAAGATGTAGGTAATCTCCAAACACTTGACCCTACTCGGTCTGGATTTGTCAAAGGGAGATCACGCCTGTTAAACCTGGTGAACTTCAAGACAGTCACTAAGGCCCTGGACAAAGGGATATATGTGTATACAGCCTACTTAAACTCAGTCAAGGCTTTTGACACTATCCCCTACTCAGGCAGCACAAACTCATCCAGCTAGGTATCAACCCTTATATAATTAGATGGGTCACCAACTGGCTCAGTGATAGAACCCATATAGTCAAAATGGGGGAATCCACTTACAACAGCAGACCTGTAACCAGTGGTATTCCACTGGGATCTCTGTTTGGAATCTTTCTCCCAAGTACAAGCAAAAACTAAACATCTGTGGTGGACCGTTTGCTGATGACTGCAAGCAGTCCTAGAATCTCCAAAATGTCAACATCCTACAACAGGGCATTACAAACTGGATTGGTGTCAAAGCCATGGCCTTAAACTCAATGCAAAGAATCATTATCCCTTTCAGTAAGAGTGATGCTCCTGCCAACTACCACATCAATAGCAACACCTTATGTAAACATTCAGTGGTGAGAGACTTTAGCACAAGTAGACAACAACCTTACCTTTGATCATCATGTCCCCACAGTGGTAAGAGCGCTCTATATATTGCTCATTCATACAGGCAGTGTCTCCAGAAAAAAAAATTGTAACCTCCCTGTACTCTTCCCTCATCAGGCCAATAACTGAGTACATCCCTTTTGATATGCACCTTTCTAAGCAACTGCAGCAATTGGAAACCACAAAGGTTCCTCATAAGAAAAATTCAAAGTCTTCAGCATATGTCCTACACGATCGTCTGAAATCACTTTATTCTGTTTCATACAGACTACTTAAAAGCGAACTCTGCCTTGCATTCAAGGCAATCTCTGACCCCACTTTACTGAAAATGCTGCACAACTAAGTGAAATGGTACACTAGTTACTCGCTCTAAAGACCTTAACGTGGTATGTGACTCAATAAAACCTGCTGGAGGGACAGATTTGTCTCCCAGAGGTTAGCCACACTTTGGAACAGGCTCCCACTTCATGTCAGAGCACCTCATTGGCCCTCTTCAAACAATCTGACTGGATGGGTAACTAAATTCACACTGGGGTTCCACACATGTCCCTCTTGGACAGGGGCAACAGGTGTTGACTGTGGAAATAAGGGTAGAACTTGACTAGGCTTGTAAGGGACTAGCGTTGCCACCTTTTCAAATGCCCAAAGTGGGACATGTCTGGTACAAATGTCACATTTTGCAGAGCAAAACATACCCATGGCCAGCACCAAGGAGAGAACTTCACTTTGCCTAAATAAAAGCTTAATCTTGTAGCATTTTAGTTATTTATTCTGTTTCTTATAACATTTAGGCGTTTCAGATACAGAATAACTGTTTTATGCAACTATTACATAAAATATAGGAAATAATTTTGTCCAAAAATCTCAGGACACTTGCCATTTTTTAAATTTTTTTGCAGGACACAACTGCCCAAAGAGGGATTGTCCCTCGCAAAGTGGGACAGGTGGTAACCCTATAAGGGACCCAGGGCCATTAGCCTAGTAACTTCCTATGATCCCATGCGGAGGAAAGTTAACAGAAAAATCCACCTTCCCCAAGGTCAAAAACACTCAAGTCATAAAACAGCCCAGGAAGATAACCCTGTGTGATGGAGTCAAGGAGATTTCTTAACATTCATTCAAAATTTTAGATTGTTTACATCTGGGGAAGATCAAAGTCATCTAAATGAAATACATGTATGCCATTAATTGTCTGCAAGGCATTGTAACTGAAGCTAGACACTTTGTAAACACCACGAGCTGTAAATACCCAAAAGATAATGCATCATACTGAATGCGACTCAAAGTATGACATTTCCTAAAGCCTTTGGAAATGAGAATGCAATATGCTCCTTCTATATCTAATGTTACAAAAACACTTCCTTGGAGAATGACTTGACATTTGACATTTCACATCTTAAATTAGTACTTTCACACAGACTTAGGGAGGAAAAGACCTAGAACTGGTCTCCAAGAACACTTTCTTTGGTACCAGAAACATTTGGGAATAGACTCCTTTGCCCATGTGATTTAATGGCACCAGTTCTAGCACTCCTAAGGGGTAGTGCCAAAGAGGTTGACCGGAACTACCCTGAATGCAGGCATTTGCATCTAGTGCACTTCTGGCAACAGATTGTTTCCAGTCTTGGGGAATGTGCAAGCCAGTTTCTGGGACAGAGGATCAGGAGGAGAAAGCAGGCAAGTCATTGTGTATTAGTGTCCCTTTTTAGGAAGAGATCCTTTGTTCCCCACTTCTGATATTTTCGATTCCCTGCTTTGCTTGAGGGGGCAGGGATTGTTCGGTTTCTTAGAAGATATGAGAATCTGGGAGATTTGTAAAAATGTCTGCCTGAAAAACCTTTGAAGCTCCTTTTTTAAAATTCTCTCATAGTTTTGAGTACCACTGTAGCAAACAACCCAATCAAAACCTTATCTAAAGCAGAACAGAAAAGTTTAGACTTGCACCACATCAGAAACTTCTACATACTGAGCCATATCTGCAACACTGTAGCATTGGCCCCTAGACAGCATCTGCACAATCCCACCAATGCAAGTAGACACACTTACTTGAGAAATGTTAGAAACAATGGAATTCTAATTTGCACCACCATCAAGAGGAACAGTGAACTGCCTGTAAAAACAAATCTACAAACAAACCTGATAACTAAATGCCAAAGGGAATGAATTCTGTTACCAAATCTATCAAGCATCTTTCTTTTTGTCCAGGAGGTGATGTATTGAGTCTATTTCCAGTTGAAGATTTGGATATGGTTGCTGGGTCTGACCTGATTTTGGTCCCCTCCCTAGAAGCTCTCGACCCTAGAGAATGCTGATGTCTGCATGGTCACAAACACGTGGCTTAAAGCCCCAGACAGCACAACAGTGCAAGGTTACAATACCTTCCATACATTTAGACCAGCTACTTCACAGGCAGGGAATAAAAGGTGGAGGTGTCCATTTGCATCAAAAATATATTTCAAAGTTGGTCAAACAGGACAATACACTTGAGCTGCTCAGTGTTCAAATCATCATAGGTAAAAATCCAATACCACTACCTTGCAAACTACAGGTCCCCCTCTATGACCCAGGAAACCCATACCATGTATTTAAACTTATTAGAAACCCTAACCATCCAACCAAATACCATATTCATGGGTGACTATTTACCCACCATTAAATCGGGAATCCTATACAACAAACGTACATGCACAGATTCCTGGATTTTGTAAGCAAACACTCCCTGGACCAGATATAGTCAATACACCGACCAAGGTTGTAACCAGACTGGATCTGGTCCTCAGTATGGGAGACTGCTGCACACCTACTGTAATATCTTTCCTGGTAAGGGCAGACCACGAAATGGTTTCATTTGAAGTAAAAAAAAAACATTGATACAGAGCTAACCCAGGAATATTCAGGAACTATTCCAAGACTAACCCGATATTAAGTGAGAACCTGGCAAAATTTCAAGCCCCAAAAACCCTGAGAACACTTCTGCCTATGCAGCACTGCTCACAGAAACACTGTACAAGCATGTTAATAGCTACAGGGAGGCAGCGTTATCCACCAGGAAGTACAGAACTCTAAAACAAACCACCCTGGTGGAATCACAAAATCAATTAGATGTATAACAGGAGGGAAAAAATCATGGCAAAAATTAGGAGATGCAGCACCCAGCAGGATAAAAACACTCTCAAACTCAGAGGACAAATAGTCTACCAAAGCCAAATCTGAGGTAAGTTTGGCCTCCTAGGCCAAGTGTGAAGGCTGCCAGCCTAGCCAGATAGAATTTTATAGATAATTCTGTAATCTGCAAATATTAATGCAAACCACAGGCTGCTTGTTTTAAATTGTAAAAATAGTGTTACCTGTGGAACTGGAAAAAATGCAACAGTGCACTCTGCTGTAAGGAAGCAAAGTCAAGCATTTCATGACCATCTGATATTTAAAGTTGGCTCTGGACAGTCTAGATGAAGACATTCTTTCTATTGTTTTAACCAAGAGTTAAATTGCTAGATTTAAACATGCAAATGTATTTTTATTGGTCTGCTTCCTGACCAGCTGCAAGATAACAAAAGGAGATGTTAAGAATGTAAATGTAGTTTGTTAGCCTGGGAACCCAGGGAAGTGTGAAGAATGATGTAATGGGAACCAGGAATGCAATTTTAAAAACAGAGAATCAGAGCATCAAGCATTTTTGCTAGACCATCCAACTCATCAGCATTCTGCCTGTGTTCTATATGCAAGTTTATCTTAGACTTGTAATTTCTCTTAGAAATAGCTAGAAACTAGAAAGATTAGACAGTTTTCCTGTGATGTCAGAACTGTACTATTGAATTAATTTCTCTGTGATCTCTGAACTCTAACACACTGTAGTAAGTATTGTCATGTGTTTTTATTATTAAATATTTTAAAACTTTTCAACTGTGGCTTTTTTGTGTAGAGATGAGTTGAGCTCCAAGAGTGCACTGCATGTATATAGGGATCCTGTACCAAGTCACTCTAATAAGCCTTGACTGTTTAGTTATACTACCAATTAGATCATATTGTACAGTAATAGCTGGACACCCTTTTAAGGGCCTTCGAGTAGCTGATAAATATTAGCTATGTGGTGGCAGTGATTTTTACTGTATAGACTGGGTAAAAGGGGCACAGCTGGAGAACTTGTGCCAGCCTTCCCCAGGAGTGAGTGGTTTTATAAACTTCCCAAAGTGTGTCGGCTACTTTGGCAGGGACATGAAGCACTGGTTGGACAGAGGGTGTTTGAAGTTTGTTTGCCCAGCTGACAAAGATCTGGACCCTATAACTGTGCCAGTGAGGAATCTTACTGGGGACCTGGAGAGCAAGGGAGCGACCAGCCTGGGCTGACTGATGTGTGCTCTTAAGGGAAATTGCACTTAACTGTTTGCATCTGAATCCTTTCTTCCTATGAGATGCCCCTCACTGGTGTTGGTGAGGATTGAACTCCTTGATTACTGGGCATGGGTGTCACACCAAGGATGACCACAAAGCATTCTTTAGCCATGTCAACCTCAAAGGCAATACACAATTGTGTGCAGAGTTCATTGTAAATGGAACCACCTATTCTGAGCCAGAAGATATAGCAAACCTCCTGGCTGATAAATTCAGCTCCAATTTTACTCCTCTCTCCCCCTCAACATTCCCTCGGGAAATATCAAATAGTACTCCCCCTATCACTAGGTGAACAGGTCCTTAATGCTCTAACACCAAGAACACTGCATCAATGAGCCCAGACAATATCCCAGGATGCCTTCTAAACAGCATGAAATATGACCTATCAGGGCCTCAGGAATTACTATTTAACTGCAACCTCCAAACAGGCTTTGTGCCTCATGAATGGAGAAAGCCAACAATCATCCATTTGCACACAGGTGGGCCATCTACAGACCCTGGAAACTACAGACCCACAGGTCTCGATAGTCTATGTAAAGCCATGGAAAGAATAATGGAGATTATCAAATATATAGCAAACCTCCAGACACTGGACACAACCGATTTTGGTTTTGTCAAGGGCAGATCATACCTAGTCAACCTGGTGGACTTCTTTGAGGTGGTCACCAAAACAATGGATGAGGGCAAAACCGTTCACACTGCCTACCTTGACCTGGCCAAGGCATTTGACAATACCCCATTCGGGCACTGAAACTCAAGTGGCTAGGTACAAACCTGTATATCACCTGGTGGATAGCCAACTGGCTCACAGACAGGACCCAGGAAGTTAGAATTGATGAGTCCACCTCTACAAAGGAAGGCAGTCACAAGTGGAGTCCCTCAGGGATCAGTCCTTGGTCTGCTCCTTTTTGACATTTACTTCTCAGAAGTAAAGGCCAATGTTCGTGGTCTCTGGCTGATCATTTGTAGACGATTGCAAATTAGGAGCAGACACTGAATCTCACACTGAATGTTCTCCAGGAGGGGTAGGCAGACAAAACTGGTGTCAGAGCCATGGACTAAAACTAAATGCATATCATCCTTTGGAAAGTCATCCATCCCTGGTAACTATCATATTGACAACGCACCCCTTAGCGTTGACCCAGTAGTCAGGGACTTAGGGACACAGTAATCTAGCCTTTGATCATAAAGTGTCTACAATGGTGAGGAAATAATTCTATGTTGTGCAACTTATAACCAAAGGTATGGCATCCAAGTCCAAGGAAGTCCTTATTCTACTGTATTCGGCATTCATCAGACCCATAGTGTACAATGCCCCCTTTGGTATGTACCTAACTAGGCATATCCACCTGGAAGGTCCACAGTGGTTCCTCACTAAAATACAGGGCGCAAGTAATATGACCTATACAGACAGCCTCAAGGCCTTATCCCTGAATTCTGTCTCCTACAGGCTTCTGAAGGGGGATTTATGCCTGGCATACAGGGCATTGTCAGACCCCACTCTGATGGACCTACTGCATACCCAGAAAATAGTACCAATTACCCATTCTAAAGACTCTAACCTTCCCTTTGATATAATTAGGACCTGTTGGAGACAGAGGCATCTATCCCAGACACTACCCAGTCTACTGAAAAGGCTCCCTCATCCATGAGAAGCAGAGTTCCTGCCTAACCCAATTCAAGGGCAACTTAGACAATTGCATGGGAAACCAGAAATTCATCACTAGTTTTGCACCTACGTCTCTAAATCAAACAGGTAACTTGTAAATGATTCATCTCCCAGGCCCATGCTTACATTTATCAAGGGCATCAGAACTGTCAGATTTGGGATGCATGTCTAGGCTTAAAAAGGCCCTTGTCATCATTAGCCTAGTAAACAAACACTTATGAACCTATGTTACAGAAACTTTGTAAAGCCTGCCTTTTTGGGAGCTGAAGGTTCACCATCAGAATTTTTAGTCATTAAATACATCCTCCATGGCTTGTACAATAGGAAGTATGTGAGTGGAATCAGGCATATCTACTTGCAACATATTGCATCCCTTCAGTTCAAGGGAACATCCAACTGTTCCCCTAAAAACAGCTCCATCCTGGCAGTATGAGAAAATGAAAGTCTTCCATGGGAAATCAAATTTATGCCTGGGAATCTGCAGGAGAATCCCTGTCCCAGTCTACTTCAGAATCCTCAGACATGTTTTCCTCGTATCTATGGACATTCATTTTCAGGCAAGGCTTTAAGAGTGCCAAAATTACCAGCATATAACCTTGCCAAGATAAGAAAACCTTTTCTGACAGACATGTCTTCAGATGAACCACATTTACCCTTTTACCTTCTTTACAGGTTTGGAAGAAGGACTGAAGGCATTTCTACCCCTTCTAGAGATCTCTTGCAGCTAACAAACATCTCCTGGGTCAGTGTTACACTCCCTAAGTGATAGCGCTCAACTGTCCTGATCAGAGAAACAGAAAAGGAAGTTGCAGACCCCCTGTCTGAAGTAGCTGAAAAAAGCCAAAGGCAAGGAAGTGGTCTGAGGAATAACCAATTGCCACTGCATATTGACCCATCGCCTGAGGCAACTGAGTCACCAAGGGATCTTTAGCAAGTTTTTGCTTTCTTGGTACAGGAAATGGAAATGCTGGATCAGGATATGTAGCAATGATGTGAAAGAGGTCTCAAAAGTGGTATGCATTGCTGGAACAAGTTGGTCAAAAGGTAAGTTTAATGCTCACAAGCAGCACACTTGCACTCTTGTACAGTTCTCAAACAAAACTGCAGAAAACATTTTCAAAATTCATTCTAAACAGAAAAAATGACAGGTACATAGTGTACACAAGCACTAGCATACTCCATAACAGTCCCTGCCCCTCGCACTTAATGCTTTTCAATAAGTTGCAGTTTATATTGGTACATTTTTCTGCAAAAATAATGCCCCCCCCCCCGACAGGAAACTTCCAATACTGGAAAAAATGGTTTCTTAAACCGAAAATACCGTTAAAAGCTTGGTTTTAGTTTTGAATACCAATATTTTATGTGAAAAGGTTCCCACTGGGTATGTATTTGCCAAAAAACAAGCCGCAACAGCTCAGAATTGCTACTCCATACATAGTCTGCATGAGCAACTTGTTCTCTTCCCTACTGCAACTAAGCTATAAAGGCATAAATGAACAGTCCATAAGGCCGTCACCCCATGGAATGAGTGGGCTGACTGGGTACTGAAAGAAGTCACTGGGACACGCCTAAAATAGGTAAAAGCTCAGATTATGCAAGTCCATCTTGAAGCACGTGAAAGTTTAACAGCAACATGCGACTGATTTGGCAATACAGCATAAAGCAGAGTCTTCACATATGTAGAAATCTGGCAAAGTTATAGAACAAGAGTATGCCATTTACAAATATGTCAAGACAGTACAAGACATCAGATACCAACTAACTGGTTGCAGGAAACAATCCTGTGGACAATTTGAATATATTCACCTACATAGCTGGCAAACCAGACTGCTTAAACAGCAGTTAACATTTCTACTTGCCTCAGTTTAGAAGCTACAACTGGCTAGCTCATTTTTTAGGATATTCCTGTATCAAAGGTTGGTGCATAACCACCAGAACTAAATCTTGTATTACAATGTACTACAGACTGCCTAGCTTCCCTTTCAGTAAAGTCCCCTCAGTCTTAAGATGCATTTCAGAAAATTACAAATAAAATTAGCTGATTAAAGGTCTATACAGATCCACTAATTCTGACACGAATCACCATGTGCTCAAATTACTCTTTGTAGCATGCAGCTGTTTTTAGCTGCATGATGCTCAGCATACTATACTAGCCTTATACATCTACTATAAACAAACTAAACTGCCCCAGTACACAATGTCATCACCCCTGCCACCCCATTTTCTGCAAGGGGTCAGGGGATCATGTCAACTGTTGCCATCTCATGATTCAATGCCTCTCCTACCTTCAACAGTCATGCCTGTTGCAAGTTACACAATCCATCCACCTTTCTGCTGGGCACCCTCTTCCTGTCTGTACCAAATGATCTCCACCAGATTTTGCCTTTCTGCACATGCCCAAGCCACCATAATTGGACCTTCACTGCAACCAAAGCTACTCAGTCTTCTGCTCCGATGTCCTCATTTTGCTCCGATGTCCTCATTTTCTAGTCTGTCCCAGGTGCATCCTACCACCCACCTCAAACACTTCCATCTCAAATTACCTCTAGTTTGAACTGCTCTGCCTTTACTGTCCAGGTTTCTGTACTGTACAAAAGAACTGATTTCACCACCTTTTTGAACACCTTAATTGCTTCTTTGGCATTATATGAAAGCTATGTACTTACCATAATAGATCTGCATTCTCTTCTCTGATTCAACTTGTGGGTAGTCAAATCCGGTCTGATCTGACCTTTGCATCTAATACAAAAAGCTTTGTAGAGAGCTCAGACTCCTCCCTTACCCACAATTCCCCTCCTGCCTGAATTACCTCAGTTTGCTGACCAACCAAAAGATGTCACGGTAGAAAAGGACAAAAATACAACACTATGTAGTATAAAAGATCAAGAAATCTGATCTCAGGGAAGGAATACTCCTGCGTATGGCAGAGCCAAAAGATGTGCAAATTCTGCACTGCACATCTAACCTGTAGCAAGATACAAAGGTATGAGCAGTAGACCAAGTTGCTGCAGCACATCTCTGCTAAGAGCTCTTTTTGCAAAAGCCATTGAAGTTGCCATTGCTCTGGTAAAGGGTGTCTTAAGGCTATGACTGTAAAGACATACCTGAATCAAGAAACTGAAATGCAGTCTAACCATTTTGAGAGTTAAATGATGCACCTAGAGTTACTTCAGATCTAGTTTGCCGCTGCAACAGATCGGAGGTTCTTGCTAGCTTGGGCCAGTAAAAACATTCAAATATTTTTCAATTTATTGATGATTTTTTTCTAAACCATAGTTTTTAGATACTTAGTTAAGCTCTTACAGCTTTACTGTATAGTTTCCCTTCCCTTGGTGTGCACAGATTACTATTTGGCCTAGTTTTTTTAGGCCTAGTTTAGACTGTATTGTTTAGTGATCTCAGTCACTTAAATCTAAACTAGTAAGGAAATGTGTGCGTGCTTAGTGACCTTTTTGTCATAGCTTTAAAACAATTAGAGCTGAAGTTTCAATGTGTCAGCAGTAGTATATAATATTGTTTGCATTTAGATAGTGATTTTGTCGCACCTTTGATATCTGCTTAGTTTGTGTGACCTTTTAGCCCATAGTTTTAAACTGCTTGTGCCATTTATATTTAGCCTGTATTTTTAGGAAGGCTTGTTGTGATACCTGCTGCTGGGAGTGTTTTTTTTCAGCACACTAACACTGCTTGTTAGAAATGGCTGAACACCCTTCAAAAAAATGTCCTAAATGTGGGCAGAAAATGTCAGTCACTGACAGTCATGTAATCTGTGTTTATTGCTTAGGAGCATTACATCTACAAGAAAGCTACTCCATATGCCATTCCTTTTTCTTCTAGGGTTCTCCAGGAGAGAAAGAGGAAACTTATTGACAGGGGCTTACTGAAACCTTCTTTCCAGGAGGCTTTGAGTGACCAGGATGGATCCGGCAAGTCCTCAAAGGTCTTCCAAGATTTCTACTGAATAAAAGAAAATGAAAAAAGTCTTAGACATCTGCTCCACAGTCCTCGGAGCAGACTTGTCTTTTTGGAGCCGGTCCCCAGTTTTGGAACTGGTGTCTCATATACCAAAATCTCCACTTTTACAGTCGGTATCACCTTCGATCCATTCATCTGTCTTCTCTGTCTTCCATTAGCCTTTCCAATTTGGATAGTGTGGTGCAAAAGCTTTTACAGGCACCGGCCTTTGTTAAAATTTAATCTGCTCTGACTCTAGCGGCTTCGGAGCCGAAGACCCTTTTGCCAGCTACTCCTCCTCAGAGCCATACCGGTCCTTAGGAGCCAGAGGAGTCAGACTTGATCGTGGAGCTTTCGGAGCAAATGCCTGCTCCATTGTCTTCAGCTCAGTTTACTCAAACGTCCTCTGTGCCGATCGAGGAATCTAGGAGCAGACACTCTGGTTTGGTCCAGGGAGGATAGTTGGACTGACTTGCCTGTTTAGACTCTGCCTCTTAGGGCTTCAACTCGGACGAGCTCGGTTCCTACCTCTGGCTCAGGAGCCCACTGTCCCAGTGATGGGGGTATCGACAGTTTCCTCTGATCAGTCAAGTCCCTTCGCATCGGAGCAAAGGTGCCTTCGAAGCCATGAGGACAGTTACGTCTCCCAAGAACACCTCTGGTCTGGCTTCTTCCTCCCCTAAAAACATCAGTCTCTGCTTCACAGATACTTGCCAAGTGTAGAGACCCAGAGCCTCAGGAAGCCCATTTGGGTGGCCCTTGCTCTTCAGAGACCTCACCAGAAGCTCCCACTGATGAGGTTCCCAGAAGAGAGTAAGAGGACTCCCCACAGGAGTCCCTGACATCAGATACCAAACTTGGATGAATCAGTAGGGTCCCCACAGTCCCCCTCTGAGGATCTCATTTGCTGAGATACTAGAAATCCTTGGCAGAGGGGTGACTGGCAGTTCAACCTTAAGATGAGCTGGTTCCCCTGAAGGCTTTCGAGTCTCAGCCCTCCACCTCTTGGGTGTCACCGCCCTTCGATGAGCTTATGCAGCTGGTCTCACGAAAGGCATGGGGGTCTCCGGACACCATGGAAGCCCAATAAATTTATCTCTGCTCCCCAAGACTTATTTTTTCTGATCAGTTGATGCCATGGTGGTGGCAGCAGTCTCCAAAAAGGAAATTTCAGAAACTTCCTCTTCTATCCATCCTCCTAACAGAGATTCTAGGATCATGGATAGATACAGGAAGCACATTTGCAGTTCAGTGACTTTTGCACTGCGTTCACTCATGTAACCCATTTTACGAGACTGCAAAAAGATCTCCTTAAAAAGCTGGGAGATGCTCTTCAGGGTACTGTAGCTGCAGGAGCTTCAGATAAAGTTGACTCCCAGCTTGCTACCCTCAAGTCCATAATTAACTCATCCATTCGCCTCATTTTGTATGCAGCGGATGGAACAAGCAGGGCAGCGGATACAGGAATTGTTCTTAGGAGACATGCCTGGATGCGCTTGTGTTCCTTCACAGAGCC
Source organism: Protopterus annectens (assembly GCF_019279795.1). NCBI lineage: Eukaryota > Metazoa > Chordata > Ceratodontiformes > Protopteridae > Protopterus > Protopterus annectens. The sequence continues at coordinate 414,952,109 of NC_056738.1, read as the reverse complement.
CATGTCTTCCTTTGTAAATACCCCCTATAGATGGCTCGACACTCTTCAGCCCCAAAGTTAAGGAAACTGACCAGGTGTGAGCAGGAAGGAGAGACAGTCAGGTGAGTCTTTTTCCACCCCTACCAGACGCTATCCCCAAGAGTCAAAGGAGAGGAAAGATGTGGTTCTGAAAAGCCCAAGTAACCTTTCAGGACACACGTGGTGAACCCTGCTCCAGGGGCAGAGGAGGGGGGCAATAATGGAAGACGCCGCCCTCGCAGCAGAGGGTATCCGCAAAACCAGGGCGACAGACTACTACTCTGGGAAGCCCTACCAGCGCTCCTGAAAGGAGGCCCGACTGTCCTACTCTGGAGGCAGTTGGGGGTCGCATTGTATCCAGACGCCTGGCTCAATATGACAAATGACAACTGGGTACAAAGTATTTCCACAGGATATTTCATTCCTTTCAACCACACCCCCTCCACTGACAAGAAAAATCCCGGACGTTCCACCCAGTTACAGGGAACAGGCAACAGTAGAGGTCCAAATTTTGCTAAGAAAGCCATCCAATCAGTCCCAGCAGATCAGACAGGATCCGGAACTTAAAGATTTTTTTAGTTCTAAAAAAGACAGGGGACCAGAGACCTATACTGGACCTTGCAGACTAAAATCTGTCAAGAAAGAAGTTTCGGACAGTCATGCTTCAGTCGATACTTCCCTTTTTAGGGGCTTGGATGTGCTCTGTACATCTCCAGGATGCGTACTACCACATAAAATGGCCAGAACATCCAGGGATCATCTGTACTTCCATCTGGGAGCCAATCATTACCAGTTTCAAGCCCTGCCCTTTGGTCTCACTAAAGCCCCCAGAGTGTTCACCAAATGCATGACAGTGGTCACAGCTCACCAGAGACATTTAGGATTCCAGGTGTTTACATACCTAGACGATTGGGTCCTCACCTCCACCACCAGGCATCAACTCATTCAAGCCAGGGACACCACTCTGCAGTCAGCTGGGCATTACAATAAACTCAAAAAATCGGCCTTGTCGCCATCACAACATACTGCTTTTAATCGGAGCAGAACTGGACACCACCACCACACAGACTTCCAGTAGAAAGTCTTCCTACTCAGTCAGCAGGTCTGCAATCAGATATCCAAAAACAAGGCTCCAGCATCAGAAGTTCTAAAATTGTTAGGCTTGATGGTAGCTGCAATTTTGGCCATGCTGCTGGGTCGCATGCACATGCGGATTCCGCAATGGCTGTTCACTCAGCTGTCTTACCAAGAGCTCCCTATGTCTCATCTTATACTAATCACGAACTCTTGCAAAAAGGATCTTCAGTTGTGGCTGACCTCTCCATGTCACAATAGGTCACCTTTTTTGTTCTACCCCACCAACGGCCACAGTGACCACAGACACTTCCCTGATAGGGTGGGGGAGCATTTTCAGGGAACGGCCCAAGGCACATGAATTGATCAAGAGACACCTGCATATCAATTTCCTAGAGATGAGAGCAGTACTTTTAGCGTTTTAGTACTTCCAGGACTCTCTTTCTCTGGGTACAGTTGCGATTCAGAGACACACGTCAGTGGTCTGGTACTTAAAGAACCAGGTCATAACCCCCTTGTCACAAGACCTTAAGAGTATGGCAGTTGGCTATATCCACCCAGCACTGTTAGCAATGCACATCCAGGGGAAATCAAATGCAATAGACAAGCTGAGCAGAGCAATTTTGTTGCCCCATGAGTGGTCCCTCAAGAAATAGGATATTCTGCAGGTGGGGCCAGCCTTGCTGCGACCTGCCAGTCACATGAACACGAAATGCAGACTCTACTTTGCCCTCCAGGTGAAACTCCAAGGGATGCACTCATTCACGACCCCCCCCCCCCCCCGAGTCTCCTCTGTGCATGCACACCAATCCCGTTGATACCCAAGGTACTACAGAAAGCAAAAGCCCTGGGAAGGACCATCATCGTAAAAATCCCCTCATTGGCCTCGTCAGATGTGGTTCCCCTTCCTTCAACTTCATCTTTTGGAGGACCCTTGGATTCTGGACCCAGTTCCAGAGCTTCTGATGCACTCGGTTGGGGGAACATCATTCCTCTCTGCAGTCCCTGAAGCTGACCGCTTGGCTGCTCCAATTCTCATCATAGCCAGGTTCCATAACCTTTCTAATGAGACAAAGCAAATTCTCGTATCCTTTCATAAATCCTCTACGAGGAAGCTATACCTTAGCAAATGGGAAAAATTTTCTATATGGGCCTCTCAAAACATTGATCCCTACCAAGCCCCTATGGCCTCCATAGTTTTTGACTAATTTTTAACAAAGGTGCTGCAGCAGCAAGAGTTACTCTTCAACTTGCTGGCATTCCTAATTTTCAACTTGGATTTGAAGGACTGAACAATGTCACAAACTATGCAAAGCCTTTATTAAAGGGACTTTTCATCTCAGACCACCTGTAAAGTCTCCCTATACCCCATGTAATATACATTTTATGCTTTCTCATATTATTCTTCCTCCATTCGAACCAGCCTCCTCATGTGACCTCCAATTTTTGTCTTGGTAGCTATCACTTTTGCCTGCAGAATGTCAGAGCTTCAAGAAAAAAAAGCCTGGAAGCACTGAACAGCTGCTAGATCTTTTATTTTTCTTCATCTGGTACCTCGGTTACTCAAGCCTTCTAATGAATAACTCAGTGCAGTTTAAGCAACCTTTTTATATCCCCTTAGTGTGTTAATACATTTAATTACATTCAATTAGTCCCAAATTCAATTAAAATAAACTACTTCCCAGACTGTACCCCCATGTCTAACAATAAAGCCCAAAAATCTCAAACATGCTGAACTTGCATTTATCTGCTTAAAGAACATTTTAGCATTCTTAAATTATCACTGCTTTATAATATATATTATATTCATTAAATAAGTTCATTAAATAAATTAATTTTAAATTATACTGTTAACATACATGTGACAATATTTCATTTCATTGCTTGTTTCTACCTACTTTGTAATAAATGTATATATTATATTCATTAAAGTTCATTAAATACATTTCACTATTTCAATACATATAACAATATTTCTTCCATGACTTATTTACATATGACTAATGTGTTATTGCACTTTTTTTACTTCTATTCATCAAATTAATTTGTATTCTTTTAATATTCTACTTATGTTATTGTGAGCTAAGTGCGACTCCTATACATCCCAATTTATTTCCAAATGTAACCCTCTGGGGAACAAAGTTCCTAAATTCACTATAATTTTTGTTTCTAACCTTAAGAGTCTACGTCTGAATTCATTTCCCCCCATATTTTGGCATCCAAAAGGTTGTGCTAGAACACTAAAAAAATAAGCCATCAGTGCTTCCATCATGGACAGTACAAAAATGTTGAGCCACTGGGCTCTCCATTCTCCTATTCCTCATCTAAATGTTCTAAAATTCTTAACTTGACCTTTTTTGTTGGTCCTACATACTACTTCCTGGGTGTGCATCCACACCTAATAATGTAGACCACCCCCACAGGAATCACATTTAAACTCATTTTTGATCCAAAATTTCTTCTCACTTATTGTCCAACCATCCACATTTTTTTTTTGCTGCATATTTACACACTCCACAGAGGAATGCCCCCAGTCTACTCCCCATTGTGCCCTGTGCTAGTTTCAATAATTCCTTTAAATTATTAAAGCGGCCATATGAAAATATAACTTTCTGGGAACAAATTCCCCACTACTTCATCCTTTTGAATCACTGGCCATAATAACTCTCAAAGTATTTCAGAAAAGGGAGAGAATTCGGTCACAAAAAACACTCTACATTATCCATTCCTCCTTTTTTTCTTTTAGACTTTTCTGGAAACCTTTGGAACTACTCAACATCTGTATTATCCACCTCTCCTCTGCGTTTGTTCAAAGCTCCCTGAATGTACCTCTCTGCATACTTTAAGTAATCTATTTTTCACCACAATGAATTATTTTTCTAAAACCCTATTGTCAGAGGTATTGGTCATAGTTCTCTTGAATTCCCTATATGGCAGAGATTTTAAGTGCAAGGGGTGTGCACTACTAGCCTCCAAAAAATTGTATGCAGCAGTTACTTTATGCAAAAGCCTGTAGTGCAAATCCCCATTAACATCTACATAGAATTCCACATCCAAAAATTGCATACTTCTATTAACTCTGCATGTGAATTCTAACCCAAATGAGTTCTGATTTAACATGCTTATAAATTCATCAAACTCGCATTGTTCACCCTTGCACACAAAAATCAAATCAATAAAACGTTTGAACATAACTACCTTGTTTCTAACAAACTGTTGGATAAATTAACATTTTCAAAAAAGGCCATGAACAAAATAGCATAAGAGGGGTCAAACACTGCCCCATTGCTGTCCCCTCTAATTGCAAACATTGCTCTTCAAAAATGTAGTTATGTGTCAAAGCATATTCCAAAGGTTGGCAAATGTAGCAGTTTTAGGGCCTTCCCCCCATAATTTTTAAGACTGCCTCCAAACCTTTTTCAATTTTAATATTCGTATGGAGAGACTTATCTACACAAGATAAGACTTCCACTTGATTTTATTAATGCACTCCAATATACGAGTATTCTTAATATACCACTAAATATATATTTACACAAGCAAAGGGGGAAAACTGGGTCATTCTGACCAAGAATGGCTAACAATATGGTATTTGATTTATCAGACATGGTTTATGAAAAATTGCATTCCAATCCAGTGAAGGAATTTAATGGTTTATTTGAATTACTGGAAAGGGGAGAAAGACTGGGATTTTTTGATCGAAAAAGATGTTGAAAAATTATATCTTAAGAATCTAAGGGATGCCAGTTTTTTTACAATTCCCAGGTTACATAAATCTATGACCAAACCTCCTGGAAGACAGAAGGTGGGGTCAGTTTTGCAGAACCTAGGCATCTTCTTGGATTCTCATTTAAAGGTCCTTCACCCTAAAGTCGTGTCATACATTAAGAACACTTTTCATATATTGGAATGCATTAATAAATTCAAGTGGAAGTCTGATTATCTTGCTTGTGCAGATGTTAAGTCTCTTTATACGAATATTAAAATTTAAAAAGGTTTGGAGGCAATTGTAAAAATGATGGGGAAGGCCCTAAAACTGCTTATATTTGTCAACTTTTGGAATATGCTTTGACAACGCCTTTGTTTTTGAAGGGCAATGTTATTTGCAGTTAGAGAGAACAGCAATGGGGACGGCATTTGCCCTCCTTATGCTATTTTGTTCATGGCTTTTTTGAAAATATGCTCATTTATCCAACAGTTTGTCAGGAACAGGGTAGTTCTGTTCAAACGTTTTACTGGTTTGATTTTTGTGTGCAAGGATGAACAATATGAATGTGATGAATTTATGAGCATGTTAAATCAGAACTCATTTGGGTTAGCATTCACATACAGGTTTAATAGAAGCATGCAATTTTTGGATGTGGAATTCTATGTAGATATTAAAGGGGATTTACACTACAGGCCATTTCATAAAGCAACAGCTGCAGATAATTTTTTTTTTTGGAGGCTAGTAGTGCACACCCCTTGCACTTGATAAAATCTCTACCATACGGGGAATTCAGGAGAACTATGACCAATACCTCTGACAATAAGGTCTTAGAAAAAGAATGCACTGTGGTGAAAAATCGATTACTTAAGAGAGGGTATACAGAGCGGTACATTCAGGGAGCTTTGAACAAACTCAGAGGGGAGGTGGTTAGAGATGTTGAGTAGCCCCGGAGGTTTCCAGAAAAGTCAAAAAGAAGAGAGGAATGGATAATGTAGAGTATGTTTTTTTGTGAACAAATTCTCTCCCTTTTCTGAAATAGAGAGTTTGTAAATAAATTATGGACAGTGATTCATAGGGATGAAGTAGTGGGGAATTTGTTCCCAGAAAAAGTTTCCATATGGCAGTTTTAATAATTTAAAGGAATTATTGAAACTAGCATGGGGTACAATGGGGAGTAGTCTGGGGGCATTCCCTTGTGGAGTGTGTAAAATATACAGCAAAATAAAAAATGTGGATGGTTGGACAATAAATGGGAAGAAATTTTGGATCAAAAAGGTTTAAATGCAGTTCCTGTGGGGTGGTCTACATTATTGGGTGTGGAGGCACACCCAGGAAGTGTTATGTGGGACCAACAAAAAGAAAGGTCAAGTTAAGAATTTTAGAATATTTAGGAGATGAGGAATAGGAGAATGGAGAGCCCAGTGGCTCAACATTTTTGTACTGTCCATGAGGGAAGCAGTGATAGCTTCTTTTTAGTGTTCTAGTACAACCTTTTGAATGTCAAAATATGGGGGGAGATGACTTCAGACTCTTAAGACTAGAAACCAAAATTAGTGAATTTAGGTACTTGGTTCCCCAGAGGGTTACATTTGGAAATAAACTGGGATGCGTAGGAGTCGCACTTATTAGTTCACAATAACGCAAGTAGAATATTAAAAGAATACAAATTAATATGAATAGAAAAAAGTGCAACACAGTCGTATGTAAGTCATGGAATGAATGAAATATTGTTATATGTATTGAAATAGTGAAATTTATTTAAAATAAATGTAATGAATATGTTTTATATATACATTACAAAGCAGGTAGAAACAAGCAATGAAATGAATGAAATATTGTCACATGTATGGTAATTGTGGAATTTATTTAAAATTAATTTAATGAATATATTTAATATATTATAAAGCTGTGAGTTACCATTTAAGAATGTTAAAATGTTCTTTAATGCAGCACACAGGAAATGATGCAAGGTCAGCATGTGAGATTTTTGTGCTTTTTATTGCGTATATTTGTTTGACATGAGGTACACCTTTAAGTCTAGGAAGTAGTTTATTTTAATTGAATTGAATTTGGGACTAATTAAATGTATCAACACTAATTAAGGGGATATAAAAAGGCTGCTTAAACTGCACTGAGTTATTCCTTAGAAGGCTTGTGTAGCAGAGGTACCAGATGAAGTAAAATAAAAGAACTAGAAGCTATTCAGTGCTTCCAGACCATTTTTTTCTTGGAGAATTCCTTGTTCCCTTTGGGGAACTGTTGGTCAACATTTGGATGTTTGAACATAAGAAAAAAAAAAAGAAAACCACAGATAAAAACACTAACAGTGTAGGCAGGGGGGCAAGCCCCCTAAACCCCCCACACCCCCTACTTAAATATATTAACTCAGACTGCACTTCAGTGCAGAAAAGGGAAATTCTCCTCATCTGCACTATACGGTGCCACTGAAAGCATCTTCGAGCACTCAAAATTCAGAATGTTTGGTCTCAACCATGTAACGTTCGAAATTTTGAGTGTTCGAAGATTTTACAGGTATCCGATTTTCCATACGGACAATTGCACTTCAAACTAACCCCTCTTTTTTGCCTAAAGTTTGCACTGAGGCTAATCGTAATCAATTATTGATTTGCCAGTTTTCTTCCCCAATCACTAAATTTAGAATATATGCTGCACAAACTTGATGTTCATAGACAACTCAGATTTTACTTCGCTAGAACAAAAGATTTTAGGAAATCTGAACGACTTTTTGTCTCCTTTTCAGAGTTTGGGAAAGGTATGCCAGTGGCCAAAACAACTCTGTCCAAGTGGTTATCTGATTGCATCACATTTGCTTATTCAGCTAATATGCCCTTACAACATAAAATTAAAGTTCACTCCACCAGAGCAGTATCTACATCCTCTGCCTTTTCTGCCAGACTTCCTATTGCTAATATTTGTGCAGCAGCCACTTGGTCAACATCTCATACCTTTATCACTCATCATAAAGTTGACAGGGCCTCCTTTGGATCCATTTTCCTGAAAGACATACTCCTGTGAGCCACCCTAGATGGTGCTTGGGACGCTACAGATCTGTAAGAATGAATGGCAAGATAAATCTATGTACTTACCATAACGTTCCATGTGAGTTGTTTATCTCACCTTCATTTTTACTTCCCACCCTCCTACCCATCCTGGGCTTTTCAAAAGACAGAGCTGCTGGATTCTTCCTGGTTGCTCAACCCTTCTATAGCTTTCTCTTATGGAGTGATAACATTACATAGTATTATATGCAGCAAACATGATCTGACTGAGGTAACTAGGTGCATCATGGGATAGGGACTTGGCCTCGAGCTATCTGAAGACCTCGAGATTTGTAGTAGGCCAACTCAGAGCAGAGGATCGGCTCCGAACCCATCTGTAAGAATGAAGGCGAGATGAACTCACATGGAACGTTATGGCAAGTGCATAACTTTTTTCCTCCTTTATTGGCAACATTTGGGAAGAAAACTGGCAAATCAATCTACTGGTTCAAGTTAAATTCTGAAGCTACTTTAGGAAGACAGGAAGGGGTTTGTTCTCAATGATACTGTCTGTGAAAGACAAGGAAAGGAGATCTGCATAAGAATGCCTTGCCATGATAGATCAGGGTTTTGCAAATGTAGTGGCAACCAGAAAAACCCTCCATTAAAGAAACTTTATAGCTACAGATGCTTGCTGGCTTGAAGGGTTTTGTGTTTAGAGACTGGAGTAAGATGGTGATATCCCAGGAAAGGAATAGATTAAACTGGGGGAATCAACAAGGTTCCTCTAAGATTTTGGTCACTGAGGGAAGCAACTGAAGCATTACTGAACCCTGCGAAAGTCTGAAATTGCTGCTAATTGTACTAATTATAGACCAGCTTGACCCAGCCATGAAAACCTTCAAAAGAAACTCATTTTTGGTCGGGATATTAAAAATTGGTCTAGTCCCTCAAGAGGCCCAGATATAAAACCTTTCATTGCTCTTGTAAATCTTTTTGGTTGAGTGAGGGGAAAATACAATATGGACTACAGAGAAAGAAAGCCTGGCATCTCGGGTAATTAGAATTGGAGAAACCATGCAGCTAGCTTCAGGGTCTTTAGGTCAGGTAGAAGTAAACCCAGATGGGGTGAGTGAGGAGATCCAGAACCCATGGTGGGTGAACTAGAGAGAAAAAAGGAAACCATACCTGTAGAGGACAGAAGGGAGCAATGAGGATTACCTTGGTCTTGCATTGCATAGCTTTCTGAATGAACTTTGCGACAACGGGTACTGGTGGAAAGACAAAGGAGACCCAAGAGCCAAGGATGGATTTCAGCTTCTCTTGGTGACTGTCCCTGTGGAGGATATGGGCAAAGTAACTTCTGCACTTGTTTAAAAGCAAAAAGGTCGCAGCAAGGTTGGCCCAGTGGCTGCAAATCTTTGTTGCTGCTGTTTTGAGACCACTCTTGAGGCAATATTATGTTTCTGCTCAGGTCTGTCCGCTAGGATACTGGACATCCCAGGTATGTGTGCTGGTACTATAAGGCAGTTCAAAGACATCAACCAATACCAACTTCTTGTGGCTTCTCTGCAAGGGGGTATGATCAGATTCCACCTTGCTTGCTGATGTACCAAACCACTGACATGCGATTGCCATGCACAACTGTTGGGTAGAGGATAGTCCTGAAATGGCTGCAGAGTATCTGCCATCAATGTTAACTCCAAGACACTGATGAGAAGTTTGGTCTCTATCGTAGACCATGCTCCCTGGACAGTCTTCCCTCCAAAAGGCTCACCACCCCCCACCCAAGAAGGGAAATGTCCATTGTCATTGTGGCTCTGGGCAACTGAGGAAACGTCTGCCCTGAGTTACTGATGTAGATAAGTGTGATACACATTTAAGAAGCTTTCCAGTGAGTCAGCACATACAAGTATTGAGCATGTGCAAGCAACAGTGCCATTTTGAATGAACACCCAGCGTGACAGCATGCAAGTATGTAGTCAGTTTAAGTTTAATGTTTCTGCCAGCCATCTGTATACAACAAACTACTTAAAACACCCAAGCCTCAACATTCCCTTGATGCACACAACAGTGACATGTGTCAGAATGGGATCCAGAGTTACAATCATGAGGCAACCGGTTAATGTTGGAGGATATACAGGAGTGGATCATCCCTACTGCTCAACTTGCAAAACAGGTCAGAACAAATTCCAAGTACTAAAACATACTTAAATGATTTTGCTATAAATATAAAACATTAAGAATGCTCAAAATGAATTTCTTAAATGAAATGTTCAAAACTGTGACATTGTTAATATTCAAAATTATGAAAGTTTGAAATATCCAAACTGAATAAAATGTACAAAGGGAAACGATACCATTAACCTAAAGCTATTCACAGTATACGGTGTGTAAAGTGTGTGCAGTATTACAGTACAGTTATTTTAAAGAACTTTTCACAAAGCACACAGTTATTTCACAGCATATTTCAGAATAGTCTTTCGAAGAGTTTGTGCATTTGGATTTTTTACAAGCACATGGTATGTGTGAATGCTCCACACAATTACCAGGGCCATTCTCCATTGTTTTACCGTAATCTGTGGGCATGGCAGAAGGGTTTCGCAGACCCACACTGCTGGTCATTGATATTGCAGAAAATTCGAGTGAGCAGGAATACGATATTTTCATACATGCTTTTTCTGACTAAAATGCATGTACAAAAGCACTTATTCTGAATAATTTAGCAGGTTCAGAGACCACTGAAAGAATGCTCATTTGTGTATGCACCTGCTGCGTTTGCAGGGTATTGGGAACCGCCAATTTAGTGGCACTGGCTGAAACAAGGAAAGACCCAGAGTGCTTAAAGACGCACATTTACAGAAGTGTAACCTGAAAATGAAGGTTACAATGGAAAGGCACTTATTTTACACAAGAAATCAAAAGCCTGGTGAAACTTTTGCTGCATATATAAATTACAGTTGTGTACACCTACCATAAATGTAGATGTTCGAGTGTCTTCACTGTTGCAGTCATAACTGTAGGGTGCTCCTGCCAGCAGGCAGCCCGAGGTCGGCCAGAATCCCAAAGTCTGGGTCCGGCGTCGGCTGTACAAGCTAGTACCCTGACGTCAGTACGCTTTGGTACATAGCCCTCAGCAGACGCCATCTTCTCCAGCCTTTCTTGCCCTAGATGTCAGAAGTCCCCAATAAAACAAAAATGAATCCAACAAGGAAACACAAATACACCACAAAAAAGGAAAAGGTAGAAAAAAAAAAAAAGAGGGGATAGGAGGGAGGGAAACCCCGACTGCAACAGTGAAGACACTCGAACATCTACATTTATGGTAGGTGTACACAACTGTACTATGTTCTTCGTGTTTCACTGTTGCAGTCATAACTGTAGGGTGGAATCCCAAAGCAGTGTAAAAGGGGAGGAGGCTTTAGATAGAAGGGGAGGCAAGAATACTCTGCAAAACAGCAGAGGCAAAGCCTGTCCTGGTCTTAGAAAACAGAGGGAGATTGTAGTGCTTGGAAAAAGTATGCACAGAACTCCAAGTGGCAGCTTCCAAGATATCCTTGGTAGGGACTCCTCTGAGGAAAGCTGTAGAAGTGGCAGCTGCTCTAGTAGAATGACTTCTAATGGTACCTGGAAACTGTTTCCCATGATGAGTATAACAAAATCTGATTCCATAAGCAATCCATTTGGAAATAGTTTGTTTAGAAATAGGCTTTCCAAGAGAACTGGAGGCAAAAGAAACAAACAATTGATTAGACTGTCTGAACTCTTTAGTCTTGTCCAGGTAAAATCGTAATTGTCTGTGCACATCTAATGAATGCAAAATCCTTTCCCCTTTATTTTGAGGATTTGGAAAGAAAGTAGGAAGGTGAATTGTCTGATTTAAAGCCACTTTCGAAATCACCTTAGGCATGAAAGTAGGATTGGTCCTCAAGGATACTCTGTCCTGATGGAAAATAAGGTATGGTTCCACGGCCATGAGAGCTTGCAACTCTGAGACCCTTCTGGCAGAGGTCAATGCTAATAAAAGGACGGTCTTCCAAGATAAAAACTTAATATCTGAAGATGCAGCAGGCTCAAAAGGAGGCAAAGTAAGTTTTTCTAAAACATAATTAAGATCCCAGGCAGGGACAGGAGGGGTCCTGGGAGGCCGCAAATTTTTAGCCCCTCAAGAATTGCTTCACCAAAGGATGAGAAAAAACAGGAGGATCAGAACTGAAATGAGCAGAAATAGCAGAAGCATGAATCTTAATGGAAGAAAAGGAAAGTCCTTTAGATAAAAGTTCCGAAAGGTAAAGCAAAATAGAAGAGAGATCAGGAACCAGAGGATCCGAGCCTCGGTCCTGCATCCAAATACAAAACCTCTTCCATTTAGAGGCATAGGATTTCCTAGTGCTAGGCCGTCTAGCTTCCAGAAGAACATCCAAAACTTGTTTGGGAAGACTAGAGGAAATCAAATTCCTTTGAAGAGCCAAGCTGCCAGGCAAAGGGTCTTGAGATTGGAATGTAGTAACTGACCCTGATGCTGGGACAGAAGCGAAGGGTTCAGAGGGAGAATCCAAGGAGGCCCCAAGAACAGGTGTTTTAAAGTTGGGTACCAAAACTGTAGAGGCCAATTTGGAGCAATCAAGATGAGGAACTTGGGCTTGTCCTGTTTTATCTTCAGTAATACCCGAGGTAGTAGAGGAAGAGGAGGGAAGGCATATCCTGAAAGGCTTCTCCAGCTGAAGGACAGGGCATCCACTCTCCAAGCTGTTTTGTGGAAGGACCTGGTGCAAAAGCGAGGCAGCTGATGATTGAGATGGGATGCAAACAGATCTATCTGGGGACATCCCCAAACTGCAGTAATCCTGTTGAATAAGTTGGTGTCTAGCATCCATTCGTGAGGATCTGAAATGTTTCTGCTCAGGCTGTCTGCTAAGAGATTGTTCCCCTGGAACGAATTGAGCCTGGAGATGTAGATTAAATTTTAGAGCTGTGTCCCATAAAGCCATAGCTAGTCTGCAAAGGGGGTACGAATGAGAACCCCCCTGCTTGTTGATGTACCACATGACCGTGGTGTTGTCTGTGCGAATTAGCAGAGGCCCTGGTTGCAAAAGGTTCTTGAAGGCTAGAAGGGCATTTTGAACTGCCAACATTTCCTTCAGATTGATGTGCCAGTGCAGATGGTCCTTTGTCCAGGTTCCCTGCTGGCAATTGTCTAGAAAGTGTGCTCCCCAAGCATAATCCGAGGCGTCCGTGGTTAGGATTTGAGTAGGTTGAGGTAGACTAAAAGGCTTTCCTTCGTTTAAAGTGCATACCCTGGACCACCAGAGGAACTCCCTCTGAAGGCAGGGGATCAGAGGAATCAGAATATCCAGATCGTGGTAATGCTGTGACCGTACACTTTTCAGATACCATTGAAGCTTTCTCATATGAAGCCTTGCGTTTGGAATCAACAGAATGCAGGAAGCCATGTAGCCCAAAGCCTGCAGGAATTTCCTTGCAGTGAGCTGAGATAGAGTTGCCAAGGTGCTGAAAGTAGAAGCCAGCTGAGTTTGTTTTTCTGGAGTGAGGAAGGCCCTTTGTAAGGTTGTATTTAAGAGGGCTCCCAAGAATACCATTTGTTGAAAAGGGATCAAATGTGACTTTTTTGTGTTCACCGAGAATCCCAGTAGGAGGAGAAGACGTTGAACAAAGTCCAGATGTTGAAGTAGAAGATCTTTGCTGTCTGCCTGAATAAGGCAGTCGTCCAAATAGGGGTAAATCTGGATCCCCTGAAGTCTGCAGTAAGCCACTACTGGTGCCAGGCACTTGGTAAAGACTCTGGGCGCAGTACATAAACCAAAGGGCAGTACAGAGAATTGAAAGTGCCTCGAACCTGCCTTGAACCTGAGGAATTTCCTGCGTTCCTGCCTGATGGGAATGTGTAAGTAGGCTTCCTTTAAGTCCAATGTCACCATCCAGGCGTCCTGAGAGAGCATTGGAATTAGTTGTTGCAGAGTAAGCATCTTGAATTTTGGAATTTCCAAAAAGGTGTTTAACACAGAAAGGTCCAGAATAGGTCTCCATGAGTTTTGTTTTCTTGGAACCAGAAACAGTCTTGAATAAAAACCTTTTCCCATCTCAGAGTGGAACAGGCTCTGTGGCTCTCATGGCCAGAAGAGCATCCACTTGATTTAAGGCCTCTGACCATTGATGTTTTGGCAGATCTGGCCAACCGTGAGCCCTTGGCAAAGTGTGAAAGTGGAATTTGTAACCCTTTAAAATCGGGTCACCTTTAGATGCCTGACAACGCGTTCCGCCGACACGGAATCCGACGGGACGAAAACACCGACAACGCAGATGACCGACAAGGTGAGAACCCGACGGACTCGGTAAGTGTGCGATCGAGTGAGGGATTTAGTGTTAGGGAGCAGACAGGTAAGTGTGCGATAGTGAGGGACTGTGGGTTTAGGGGTGGGTTAAGTGAGTTAGGGTTAGGGTGCAGGTAGGGTGAGTGTGCGGTAGTGTCGGATCTTGGGGTTACGGGTGGGTAAGTGAGTTAGGGTTAGGGTGCAGGTAGGGTAAGTGTGCGGTAGTGTCGGACCTTAGGGTTAGGGTTTAGGTTAGGGATAGTGCATATGTTATGTAGTGTACTGTGTTGTTTACGTGTAGTGTGTTGCTGTAATGGTTTTCAGTGTTTTGCGTTGTCGGCGTTTTTTGTTGTCGGTCTTTTGGTGTCGGTTATTAGTGTGTCGGCGAAACGCGATTTCGAGGATATAAAGGTGATCCTTAAAATCACATCCAATACCCATCTGTCCTGGGTAATACGAGTCCAATTTCTGTAAAAAAGAGACAGTTTTCCTCCGAGAGGGGCATCCAGGTGAAGGGGTCCCGTAGCACAACCGAGAGAGTCATTGAGTTTGCTTTCTTTGAGATTGGGATCTGTCTTCTCCCCTTCTAGGTGAAGAAGCAGTCCATTGTCTAGATCTGTAAGAGGCCTGACCTTGACCACGACCTCTGGAGCGTCTATATCTTCCCCTTTGAGGCCTGTCAGACGTGGAAAGGACCAATTTTAGAGGGCCAATTCCTGGAAAATCTAGGAGGCTGAACTTGCAAGAAATCTTTACAGTCTGCATAGACTTTGCCTTTTCTTCCATCTTTTAATAACTTCCTCAGCCTTGGATCCAAAAGGACATCATGTTGAACAGGGGCATCTAATAACTTAGCCTTAACCTGTTCAGGTAAACTTTGTTCACGAAGCCAGGCATGTCTCCTGATAACAGTACCAGAGGCTGCAGCCCTGCAAGAAGCATCCAAAGCATCAAAACCACAATGTAAACTATGTTTGTTCACTTGTTCAGTAGCATGCAAGACATCCTGAAGTTCCTTATCCTCTGCACATGCAGGAAGGGAAGCAAGCTTTTGCTTTAAAACAGACAAAAGAAATTGCTGATACTTAAACATATGAAACTGGCAATTTATACCTTTTTTTCCCCACCTGTCTAAAGCACGAGAATCCTTCTCAGAGGGAATAGGATTTTTAGAAGTAGCAACCTTAGCAGCCTTAGAGCCCTGAGAAATAGTTTCAGGATCCGCAGAAGGGTTTTTAAATAAGAATAAATGAGTCAGGAACCCTATAAAATCTATCAGGCTTAGAAGGAGCAGGAGGCAAGGAATCAGGATTCAAATTAGCCTCAGAAAAAGCATCATCTACAATGTCCAAAACAGGAGGGATAGCTAAAGGCCTATGCTGAGGGAGAAGAAGAAATTCCCTAAGCCTCTTCTTGGAAGCAGAATACTCCTGTCCTTCCCAATGAAAATGTTCCCTCATCTCATGCAAGGTTTCCCTAAAAGAGAAATCCTTAGGCGGAGAGGCCGAGGGTAAAGAGTCCTCAGCATCTGAATCCTCATAAGGAGGAAAGGAATAGTCCTGATCTGAGGAAGAAACAGAAGATACAGAAGCCTGGTCAGAGGAATCCAGAGTAACATCCTGTCGAGGCCTTTTCTCAGGAGGGGGGTGAGAACCCCTAATCATTGTAAGCAAATCTTCAGCCATCTTTAATAATTGCTTCTGTGTCCTGGGAGTAGATTCAGAAGCAGCTTGAGCAGGAACTTTAGACTTAACAGGAGTCTGTCTTTGAAATAGTGATGTGAGTAGGCCTGAAAACCCCCTCAGAAGCCGGTACCTGCACAGCGGTTCCGGACCCATCTGAAGGAGCGACGTCTGAAGGTCCTGCAGCAGTTAAAATAGTGGGCCTTGATGGCTCCCCATGGGAGTCCGTATCGGCCATCGGTTCAGAAGTGGCGGACGACAGGGGCTGCAAAAGCACCTCACTGACGACAGCCGAACCGGACGCTGGCTCCAGCTGCAACTAGTCCTGTTTGGACCTCGGAGGCCTGTCTTTGCGCTTCTTTTGAATTCCGGTAGTGTCCGACGACATTCTATAATTGAAGCGTCTGCCAAAATAATTTAAAGCCCAATCGTACCTGCGCTTGATAGTACGAGAGTTGAACCTGGCACAGAACCGACAAGAAACGTCGTGGTCAGGGCCTAAGCAAGGTAGACAGTAAGAGTGGAAATCTTTATGAGGTATTTGTTTCCCACACGTTATACAATTATTAACTTTTTCTGACATCGGAGGAACAAGAAAAAGATTCCCCAACGGGGTACTTAGCTTTGAGAAGAGAAGTAAGAACTTCGGACCGACAACAACAAAATACGCTGTTCAAAAATCGCCAACCAACGACTTGCGAGCTGCTTTCCACCGCACGGCAAGAAAGACTGGAGAAGATGGCGTCGGCTGAGGGCTATGTACCAAAGCGTACTGACGTCAGGGTACTAGCTTGTACAGCCGACGCCGGACCCAGACTTTGGGATTCTGGCCGACCTCGGGCTGCCTGCCGGCAGGAGCACCCTACAGTTATGACTGCAACAGTGAAACACGAAGACCATCGGCCTTATTTCTCATGCCTAAAATGTGCAGATTTGCTGAATTGAGGAGAGTTGATGAAAGAGGCTTGTGTGGTATTGACGACAAAGTGAGAAATATTTTGCTTTGAAACAGTGATTTGACATTGAATAAAGCCATTAAGATTTGACAGATATGAGCTTACAGAAAAGCACACAAGTATGCTTATGAGAATAGCTGTGGAAGGCAGTGAAAGCTCATATTGACAGTATGCAGCACGTAGTTAAAACAGGCCCAAGCACATGGCAGCTATTGCAGGTCCTGTAACAGTCCCTGGGAAACAGTTTTGCCAGCAAATTCCAGAGCATGCTCAGTGAAGCACAAGGGTGATTCAGCAAAGTCAGAACACGTGCCCCCACCCAGCTTTATAGTCAACGGTCAACTGTGGTAGAAAATCATGAGTCTAAGAAAAGTGCTTTGCTTTTAGTCAGCAGTGTCATTTTTGCAATAAGTGGAATCATTTCAAAAAGTTACGTAAATCAAATAAGGCACATTTTATTGAGAGCATTCCAAGAGGCAAGTTGATAAATTAGAAAGCCACGACCCTGCTTTTTATGTTGGTGTGCCTGTGCTTGGTGAAAGTCAATGCTGTAGATTTGTGTGCAAAGAATGAAATCTGCTGTACTGTTTGGATTAATGGGAGTACTGTACAGCTCAAAGTAGATACTGGCACAAAATGCAATGCTATGTCACCAGAAACAATTGCTAGAGTAAAAGCTGCAGAACATCGATTTGACAGTGTGTGAAGCTTGTTGCTTATGGTGAAGAGATTCAAACCAAAGGGTCAGTAGTGTTCTCATGTTACTCTACTGGGAACAGCTATGACTTGCAAGTTTTTGTAGTCAAGAGACACGTGCAGTCATTAGGCCTCGACGGTTTGAAAATGGAGCTTTTGCTTAGAAAAGTTCACCATGCAAGCCTGAAAGACAACTCACATTTTGCTCAAACTTTTTTCTGAGTATGCTGATATTTTTGGAGACAAACTAGGCAAAATACCAAGTGTGTACTCTATGTTAGACCCAGAGTTCAGTCCAGTTATCAAACCAGCACGGAAAATTCCAGTAGCTATGGAGAACAGTCAAAGCAGAGCTTGACAAAACGGTGCAGCTAAGAGTAATTTGTCAAGCAGAACCTAATGAATGGGTATCCTACATGATAGTTGCTCATAAGAAAAGCCTCTGATAGAATATATATTAATCCAAGAGAACTGAACAAAGCATTAAAAAGGAATCAAATATGCACAGTAAAGGAGGTTGCTGCCCTCATGCCAAATGCCACTTTTTTTCTGTCTTGGATGCAAACAGTTGCTTTTGGCAAATTTTGCTTGTCCGAAATTCTTTCCTGTTAACTGCTTTCAGTACGCCATTTGGAACACAGATTTCTGAGAATGCCATTTGGAATAAACTGTTAGTGAAGTCTTGCAGTGTGCAATGGTGCACATTTTTTCTGGCTATCCCTTTGTTATTATAGTAGATATTCTAGGAGACAATGGTGAAGTTGAACATAAACTTCAAGAATGTTCTAGAGAGCACGTGAAGTGAATCTTAAGCTGAAGTGAATCTTAAGCTGAATCCTCAGAAGTGCAAGTTCAGGCTACGAGAAGTTACTTATGTTGGTAACTTGTTTACCAGTTCCAGCTTATGAACAGATGCTTCCAAACAAACCAATTCGAGAAGCCAGCTCCAGATGATGTCCAAGCCCTACGTTTTCTTGGCATGGTCACCTACCTACGCAATTTCATTACAGATTTAAGCCAGCTTTCAGCACTGCTGAGATGTAATTTGGTCATGATCAAAACACAGTATCTGATGTCCTGAAACAGAAGACTGCCAACCCACCAACTCTCAGCTACTATGATGTTCAAACCAGTTACTCTTTCCTGTGATGCTTCTAAGTTTGGTCTAGGTGTAATTCTTCACGAGGGTAGACCAGTAGCCTATGCATAGAGAACTCTTAACCAGACAGACGCAGTATGCCCAGACTGAGAAAGCTTTTGGCAATTGTTTGCATGTTCAAAGTTTCAAGATTATATTTGTCTTCCCATCCAGATCTATACTCATCACCAACTTCTAGTTACTATTTTGAGAAAGCCTATGCATACAGCTCCAGCTAGACTGCAACACACAAATTGCAAAAATACAATTTCAATCTTGTCTACACAAAAGGCAAACTATCTTGGTGACACTATCCAGATCGCCCAGAAAAACCACAGAAGAGCACAATGAGCAACTTGATTTTGAAGTGAGAAATTTTTCTTCCACACATTTTGAGCTCAGAACTCACAGCTCAAGATACAATTCTCCAGAAATTAAATCTCTGTCAGTGCAGGATGGCAGTCCAAGCAAGCTTGTTTACCAGAACTGCAAAAATATTCTAGAGCGATGAGCTTTTGTCAGACAGAATTACGAAAGGTCCTAAAGTGATTGCTCCAAAATCCTTACAACAAGAGTAAATTAAAGGGACAGTCCCAGAGATTTTGTTTTGATCGTTTACGATTTCAGCCTATCCTTCCAAGCATGTCCAGCTTTGGCCGTGGGGGTTTAGGGAGGGCTGCTTACAGGAAGTTTCAAAGGAATTTGCCAGATTCCATCTCAAATTGCAGTTCTCCGCTTTCTCCAAGTTTAGTTTCACCTGTGTTTTTAATCTTCTGAGAAAAGTAGCCTTTCAGGAATGTTATGACCTCCCTTGCAGGAAAACATATGAATAATGCAAAGCTAAAACATTAGTATACAGAGTTTTCAGCTCATTTCATATTTCATTTTTCACAGATTCCTAAAGGTTAAAGTGCAATGATTTTATAACACGACTACCAGCAGCTTTGTAGAAGGCATACAAACTACGCAAGGTCTGGACAGTAGTAGAAAGTAGTCTTTCCATGCTTTGTTTTTAATTTCTAAACACTAGCCAACTATGCCTTTCTGACATGCTGGTGGCTCTAAAAAGCACATCTGCATTTTCTGAAATGCAGAGTTCTAAATACTAAGCTCTGAATTCTATTATCTGGCTGCTTCTAACTCTAAAAATTAAGAACAATGCAAGTGTTAGTAAACCCACTCATCTATTCCTTTAAATATCATATTTTGTTTTGTGCTGACTTCTACTAGCAAAGTGCATTTCTTAGTACACACGTCGCATCTGTGAGAGTTACTGCATTGTACAATATGTTCTTAAGCACTTCTCTACCTTACAACTATACACATTTGTCTGGTCACACCATGGTTATCTGTACACAACTGAAATGGTGCTGTGTAGGCCTTTGGTCATTGTTCCTTCTATTTGCAATCCCCGATGACTGACTGCTAGTATAACAACCATTCATCCTATACAATAACCCCCTCCACACTCTAGTCTCACCAGACTATAAAAAAGTGCAACTTTTTCACACTCAAATTCTGTAAATAAGAAAATACTCCGCTCATTTGCACCTACTAGAAAATAAACTCGTTGCAACATTCAATAAAAACATGAAATCAT
Organism: Protopterus annectens; assembly: GCF_019279795.1. Classification (NCBI taxonomy): domain Eukaryota; kingdom Metazoa; phylum Chordata; order Ceratodontiformes; family Protopteridae; genus Protopterus; species Protopterus annectens. Next base: position 414,931,905 of record NC_056738.1, on the reverse strand, counting down.
AAGCCAAAAAGCTGGAAACTGCTATCCACGTCAATAACTGCCTCCCACACAAAGTTAAGAAAAAAGAAACTTGTAAAATATATAAACCAGTACTATAGAACATTCATTCCTTTCTCAAAATATTGCAACAAAAGTACACCAAATGCATAATTATGCCCATTTCTTCTCAATATGTGCACATGGTATGACAGCTGATGCCAGCGATACAATTAAGTTTGACAGTCTCAAACAACGCTACACATACCTGCAACATCCAGCAGCTGTATGGAATACATCTGCTTAATTGTTTTCAGTAGCCATTGACATGATCTTCTCAAAAACCTATCCAGCATGCATATAACAAATCATGGTCATCACCTCAGTACATAACTCAAAAGTACCATTCCCACCAACAAAGCCCATTCTTCAAAAATAGTAACAGAGGGACTGCACTAAACTCCCAACTTTTCACTCTGGTTTTTCAACTGAGCCAGAAATTCTGAAGGAAATTCAAACCCTGCTTCACCACCTACAAAGCCATTTCCCATCAATAATGGCTTTTACACCACTTCTCATACACTTAACTACAATCCCTTCAGGGTTAAATATTCATAGTAAGGGAATCTTTCACACATACACAAGTCTCCAGTGTCTCCCGGGGAATGGAGACATTCACCTCTTCACTGCATCTCTAAGGTGAAAAGAATTTTTCACCTCCACACCCTCCTACTGTGGCATTCTTTTAGCAAAAGTTTTGTTTTAATTGAAACCATGTTATTTAACATAGTGCAGAATGATGAAACTACTTTTGTAGCAACTCTAACGTAGATTTTATTTAGTCTTTAGATGTTAGTCAATGTAGGCAATTTGGTGAGCAGATTGAGACTTTTGTTAAAAAGTTAAGTGGCCCTTAGTAGCACTGGTAACAGGCGGATAGCTTTAACAGCAATTTGCAAACAAGCATTTTTCACTAGGAATCCTGACATACATAAATATGCAGAAAAACATATGCACATGTGTATATACATGTGTATTATATAAACATATGCACAGACCTGCATGCACACCCATGTGTAGACCAATATTCACACGTGCGCACACAAGCATGCCTATATATACAGGTGTGTATATATGTACATTACATGTACACATGCACATATTCATGCACATACACATGCATCTATTAGGGGTACACATGTGCACACATACATGTATACACCCATGCCCACACATGCAAATATGCATACACGTACAGATACATGAATGATGCATATGGACACTTAATTATGTGCAGACATCACACGTCTGTACACATCTACATTCACACATTTCCCAAAACGATCCCTTCAGTAGCTCTGCCATGTATGCCCAAGCACTTCAGACACCAATTAAACAGTTCCTCCAACCCTTTCAGTACTATATCCATGTTTGCATATGCATTTCAACAAATGAAAAATTTCCCCAACGACACCAGTCATTTGTCCATGTACACAAGCACCTCACTGATACGAAACGCAACATTTCTCCCAATAACAGTTTTAGTAAGTCTGTCTGCGCAAGCACTTTACGGACTTGAAATGAAATTTTTCTGCCAAGGATCCCTACACAAGCACTGGACACCAAATAATTTCCCCCATCTGTCCATGTCTTTCACCAAATGCAACATTGCCCCAACTCCTTCAGTAGTCTGTCCTTGTCTGCACAAGCACTTCTCTGCCAAGAAATAGAATGTCTACCCCAATGATCAATCAGTAGTTTGTCAGAGTATTTTCGACACTTCTGACACCAAGCAAATCATTCCCTCAAGATACGTTTAGTATATTGATGGCTGCACAAGCACGTCAACACCAAATGAAAGATTTCCCCAATGATCTGTACCATAGTTTATCCATGTATGAACAAGCATTTCAATGACATCTAGAAAAAAATGTCAAAAGTTCCTACACAAGTTCTTCACTGAAAATGAAACATTTCCCAGACAATCCCTTTAGTATGTCCACGTATGTCCAAGCACATCAGTGTGACCAAACATTACCCCCAGCAACCCCTTCAGAAGTTTGTCCTTGTATGCACAAGCATTTCTCTGGCACCAAATAGAATATTCCAATAATCCATTCAACAGATTGTCAATGTGTGCACTAGCACTTCGACACCAAATGAAAGATTTCCCCCATGACCCTTTCAATAGTTTGTCTATGTATGCACAAGCACTTCTCTGATATGCAATTAAACATTTCTCCAGTGACCCTTTCAGTATTGTGTCCATGTCTGCACAAGCACTTTGACATCAAATGAAACATTTCTGCCAAGGATCCCTTCACAAGCACTTCACTGACCCAGCCTGGGAAGACTGTACACAGGCCACGCTGCTTTGTCCAAGATAATTTTTACCAGTCTCCTCTAGGCTTTAAGAAACTGGCAAAGGCACTTCTCCCCATAGTGCTTTAGGCAATGTCAAAACAAAATTTCAGAGGTTAAAAAATCCACTAGAGACAAACTCAAGGGTATGCTGCTTAATGCTAGTAGCCTAAGCAGGAAACTGCACTTCCTGGAAGCACTCCATCTTGGAAGAAGCCGATATATGTGCAGTCATGGAGACTAGGTTCATGGCCACAGAGCACCCCAGCCATGCAAGGCTATAACGCCTTCCATACATTCACACTCAATCAGCAAGAACCAACCAATGATGGAGGTGTATCCATCTTCATTAAAGCCAAATACACCTGGAGACTGGTTTAACAGTACGATTCTCTCGAGCTACTCGGGTCCAACTAACTATAGGTAAAACACCCTACCATATTATTGCTAGCTATAGGTCCTCCACTAAAAACAGACAAGCACACTGCCTTTCTAGTCTTGCTAGAGTCGCTCATTATGCAGCCAAACATCTTGGTCATGGGAGATTTCAACTATCTTTCCATTGACTGGGCAACATATTACAAACATGCTCACCCTGAGGTTCCTGGACTTTGCCAATACAAAATGCTCTGGAACAGTTAGCCTGCACCCCCACAAGGGGCTCAAATGTCCTAGACTTAATACTCACCGACATGAGAGGTCACTGCACTACCCAGTGTGCTGCCCTTCCTGGTAAGGTCAGACCATAAATCGGTCTCATTCGTACAATTGGACCAGATACTCCCACAGGGCCAAAAAAAATGAAATTTCTCCAAAGCAAACTACAGCCTATTAAGTGATGGTATAAACAGTGCTAGATAATGCCTTCCCAAACATTTAGGCCAGCTACTACACAGGCAGGTGCTAAAGGTGGGGGTGTCTATCTACATCAAAGATAAATATACTAAAAACTGCTCAAACAGTACAATACACTTGAGCTGCTCCATGTTCAAATCACCATTGGCAAAATCCAATACCACTTCCTTGCAAGCTATAGGTTCCCCCTCCATGACCCAGGAAACCCATACCATGTATTTAAACTTGTTAGAAACACTAACCGATACCATACTCACAGGTGACCAATTACCCCACTATTAACTGGGAATCCTATGCGACACCAAACTTACATGCACAGATTCCTGGATTTTGTAAACAAACTCCCTCGTCCAGTCAATACACCAACCAGGAGCACAAACATACTGGATCTTGTCCTCACTAATATGGGGTCAGTGCTGCATTATCCCCTACTGTAATGCCTTTCCTGCTATGGAGAACACAAAGTAGTAGTCTTAAGTAAAAAAGGAAAACTTGAACCCCCAGCTAAACTTGGAATATTCAGGATCTATTCCAAGGCTAACCTCCTATTAAGTGAAAACCTGGCAAAATTTCAAGCCCCCATAACCCCCCCCCCCCCAAGAACACTGCTGCCTATGCAGAAGGGTTCACAGAAACCAAGCATGTTAATAGTGGGTCCCTGTTATAACAATGAAAAGGCAATCCGTCAAATTGCTAAAAAGTCGAATATTCCAGACCTCAAAATTGGATTTGTGGGGGCTTCCACTCCCCACAACCCCCACTAATTATATATACCAATTCAGAGATCACACTAGTGAGGAAAGGGCAAATTTTCCAATCTTCACTGTACCACGACCTCAAAACTGATCTAGAGGTATGGAATATTAGACTTTTCAGCTGCTTGACAGATTGCCTTTTCGTTCAAACAGGGACCCTCAATAGCTGCATAGAGATAGTTGTACCCACCAGGAAGTATAGCACTAACTCAAACAAGTCACCCTGGTGGAATCACAAAATTAATAGGCCGTATAACAGGAAAAAGAAAATCATGGCAAAAAATAGGAGATGCAGCACCCAGCAGAATAGAAGCACTCAAACTAAAACTAAGAGGACAAAGTCTACGAAATGTGAGGCAAGTTTGGCCTCCCAGGCCAAGGACGACCACAAAGCATTCTTTAGCAAAGTCCATAACCTCAAGGGAAATACACAATTGTGTGCAGAGCTCAATGTAAATGGAGTCACCTATACTGAGAGCCTGAAGATGCAGCAAACCACCTAGCTGATTAATTCAGCTCCAAATTTACTCCTCTCTCTCCCTCAACCTTCCCCTCAGGAAATATCAAACTCCCCCTATCACTACGAAACAGACCCTTACTGCTTCACTCCAAGACCAAGAACACTGCATCAATGAGCAGAGAGAATATCCCAGAATGCCTTCTAAACAGCATGAAACATGACCCATCAGGGCCTCTGGAGTTACTATTTAACTGTAGCCTCCAAACAGGTTTCATGCCTTATGAATGGAGAAAGGCAACAGACATCCCTCTACACAAGGGTGGGTCATCTACAGATCCACAAGTCAAACTAGTCTTGCATGTAAAAGCCATGGAAAGAATCATGGTGATTAGATATTTAGGAAATCTCCAGACACTGAACCCAACCCAGTTTGGTTTCAAGGGCAGATCATGCCTACTCAGCCTGGTGGACTTCTTTGAGAAGGTCACCAAAGCAATGGATGAGGGGAAAATTGTTCACACTGCCTACCTTAACCTGGCCAAGGCATCTGACAATACCTAACTCAGGCACTGAAACTCAAGAGTTTAGGTACAAACATGTGTCACCAGATGGATAACCAACTGGCTCAGACAGGACTCAAAGTAAAAATTGGGGAGTCCACCTCTACAAGCGAGTCCCTCAGGGATCAGTCCTTGGACTGCTCCTTTTTGACATTTACTTCAAGAGTCAAGGCCAATGTCAGTGGTCTCTGGCTGACTAAATTTGCAGATGGCAAATTAGGAGCGTCACTGAATCACACCGACAAACGTTCTCCAGGAGGGACCGGCAAAACTGGTGTCAGAGCCATGGACTAAAACTAAATGCCAAGAAATGCATAGTATCCTTTGGAAAGTCATCTATCCCTGGTAACAATCATTGACAAAAACACCCCTTAGTTGACCCAGTAGTCAGGGACTTGGGGACACGCACAATAATCTAGCCTGTGACCATCATGTGTCTACAGTGGTGAGGAAATGTCTATATTGCACAACTAAAAAAGGTATGGCATCCAAGTCTAAGGAAGTCATTTATTCCACAGTATTCAGCATTCAGACCCATCACTGAGTACAATGCCCCCTTTGGTATGTACCTAACCAGGCATATCCAATAATTTGAATGTCCAGGGTTTCCTCACTAAAAATACAGGGCTTAAGTAAAATATCCTGTGCAGACCGCCTCAAGGCCGTATCTCCATATTCAATCTCCTACAGGCTTTTGAGGGCAGATGTATACCTGGCATACAAGGCATTGTCAGACCCCACTCTGATGGGCCTCCTGCATATCCACAAAAACAGCACCAGAATTACCCGTTCTAAAGACATAAAACTTGCCTGTGATACAAGTCCTGCTGGAGAGAGAGGCATGCATCTCAGACTATTGTGTCTATAGAACAGGCTCCCCATCCATGTGAAGCAGAGTTCCTCCCTAACCCACTTCAGGTACAACTTGGACAACTGGATGGGAAACCGGAAATTCATCCCTGGTTTGGCACCTATGTCTCTAATGGACACAAGTAACCTGTAAATGGTTCATCTCCCAACCCCCTGCTTAAACTTATCAAGGGTATCAAGAACTTGTCAGAGATCTGAGATGCATTGCTAGGCTTAAAAAGGCCCTTGTGGTTGTTAGGCTAGTAAACACCAATGAACCTAAAGTTTCAAACCCCCTGCTAACAGCCAACAATGACTCCTATGCAGAGGAGTACGCAAATGTCCTGTATAAACCTGGCTGTACCCAACTGGCTGAAAACCAGTTCCTAAAAAAAGTCACTCTGGTGGACTTCAAGTATAAATAGATTATACAACAAAAGGAAGGCACTGATGTCTAAGAGGAAGTAACACTGAGCAGAGGAAGAGTACCCTCCTCAGCTTAAACATGCACATGAGGTATTTTGTAAAGTCCACTAAAGCTAATTATGTTGCTAAAATAGCATCCTTAGCCAAGGACAATCAAATCATTCTTTAGCCATGTCCAAAATCTAAAAGGGAATGCCCAGTTATATGCTGAACTTGTAGTGGATAGTACAACTCGTACTGAACCTGAGGAAATAGTCAACCTGCTAGCTGACAGATTTGGTGCAAACGTCACCCACCAGCCATGCTACAAAACATACCAGGCACCAGTTCTCTGCCTAGTATCTTCAAACAGCAGGTTACATCAGTGCTTGCCAAGGTCAAAAACATTGCCTATATGGGACCAGATAACATCCCAGGCTGCTTACTAAACCCTCTAAAAGACCTAGCGGAACCACTATTCACTCTGTCACCACAGACTGAGCACTGGCTTTGCCTCAGAGAAAAACAGCAACAGTGATCACCTTGCACAAAGGGGGCCCATCATCAGACCCTGGAAACTGCAGACCCATATATCTAACCAGCCTTATCTGCAAGGCTATGGAAATGTTAATCATGGACCTTAAGGACATTGGTGACCTTCAAGCTCTTGGCCTTACCCAGTTTGGCTTCAAGGGTAGATCATGCTCATTAAACCTGGTGTACTTCAACAATGTCAAAGCCCTGGATGAAAGCAAAACAGTACATACAGTCTTTATCTTAACTTAGCCATGGCTTTTGACCCAATACCCCACTCTGGTATCACTGAGAAACTCTCCCAGCTGGGGATTAACCCTTATGTCACTAGATGGGTAACTGGCTCACCAACAGAATGCATACTGTCAAAGTTGGGATTTCCACCTCCACCACTAGACCAGTTAGCAATGGGGTACCACAAGAATCTGTGCTGGGTCCTCTACTGTTTGGAATCTATTTCTCAGAAGTCCAGGCAAAAGTAGATGGCCTGGGGCCTACCAAGTTTTCTGACTGCAAACTGGGCGCAATCACCAAGTCCCCCAACAATGTTACCATATTACAAAGTGCCTAACAGAAATAACTGGTGCCAAAGCGATGGCCTTGAAAACAAGTGCATTATCCCCTTTGGCAAGTAGGAATCCTCATCAGCCCCTCCCCTTTATTACATGAGGTGACGATATTGTGTTAACTGTCACCATCTCTCTCTCGATTCAGTGCCACACACATGTCTGTCGCAGATCTCACATAATCAAGCTACCTCTTTGCTGGATGTCCTTGTTTTCCTCTAGCCCGTCTGTCCCAAATCTTCACCACTGTCTTCCGCACATGTCCAAACAACCATAATCTGTTCTGATCTTTTCTGCAATTGGAGCTACTTTGGCTTCTGCCCTTATGCATTCATTTCTGTGTCCAGTGTGCATCCTACCAACCTTCTCAGGCACTTCATTTTCTTCACCGCTAGCTTCATCTGCTCTGCCTTTATTGCCCAGGTTTCTGTACCATACAGTAGTACTAGTCACACCACTATCTTTTACACTATTCAGCTTCTTTGGCATTTTGTCAGACTACTCCCGACACTGACAGCTGGCAGCAGCCCCTGATTCTAGCTTCGACCTCTTCATTCAGACTTCCCCTCTCAACCACCACTCCCAGATACGTGAAGCTATTTACCTGTTCTACTTTCCTTCTATCTCAATTCTCAGCTTCCTTTGATTTCCCCAATTTGCTGTCATTAACACTGTTCTGTGCTTAGTTTCATCCCATGTGCCTTCAGTTCTGCATTACATTATCCTATGCTTTGCTGAAGTTCTTGCTCAGAGTCTGCCCGTGATGCTACATCTGCATACAAATGGTGCATAAAGTTTAACTGCTTTTCATTTGTTTTTGTGCCGCTACAAATTATACGCATTTACATGGGTTAGCAGTGCCCTATGCAGTAGAAAACAAGTAGAAAGCAAATTTTTCCAACATAATGGACCATAAAACTATACCCTGTAAAGCAGTAAGAGCAAATACCTTGTGTCAACAAGTTTAGAGCATCTAGTTGGGCAATTAGTGTCAGTAGAATTCAACACTGTGTAAACATTAAAGTAGGAATTTAGTACTGTTTAGAATTTTCCCCAGTATAGAACCCATTATTAGTCTGCACCAACAAAGCATTCTTAATTACCTTTTTAATAAACCACTTCCTTTTAACTCAAAGGACTGGCCAGCATCGATACGCAATTTAATTATCTTCTTTGTAGCCAGCTAGGTGGATATGGATATCTTCAGACAATGTAGCAATTTTTAGGTTTACTGACAGTGAAAGAGTATGCAAGAGGTGCACTTGCACGATGACACTAAACAGTTAAAATGCACCCCTGTTTTAAGTTAGTAAACTAAGTCAATTGATGGTCACATGCTCCACTTACCTTTTGTTCTAAAGGTCAGCAAGCACAGAAACTGATCTGTACCACTACATATTTTAAGAGGCTGAATACTGTACTTAACATGCATTAAACATAAAAGGCGTTATTGGTATACAAGTGCAATACAGAACTTAGATGCCCTAGAGAATTAGTGATTAGGTGCGTTTATGGTAAAATGTCACTAACAATATCCAATATTTATTAGGAAAGCAATGAAAATGTTATAATCAGACTAATGCAGGCTATTTTAATGTAACCACTGTACACAATTCAATACTATGCACATCAGTTTTAAAATAATGGAGGTTAAGATTAAAATCAACATTCTCTAATGAAACTTGCAAGGAATACTGTCGAAATTATGCCATTTACATGCATCTCTGCTCAATGAGAAGATTCAGCTAGTTTAACCAGGTGCATTAGGCCAGCAGTATACACAAAATACCAAGCCATTTGAGCATTATGTTCAAACTGCTCATGAGTTTTATGCTTGGATCTGGAAAATCTCAGACCGGTGTTTTAGAAGTCATGCGTGTCTGTCAACTATGAAGTCTAATATTTATAAATAACTTGCATTTCCCAATTCCCTCTGTGTTCATTCGTGTAAAATTTGATAAGGACTCCAGTAAGTTATGGCTTAACTGGGAATGCAGTAAATCTTAAAACAAAGGAAATTTAGGGGGTAAAGTTTTTACTTGAGATAAACTGCGCTTTGTGTTTCATGAACATGGTTTTTACTACAGTTGACAGCACAGTGTGATTTAAATTTATAAACAATGGCTGTGCAGGAATCATCGTGGTTTTCCATTTGACTTTCTCAGACACCTGTGCCCTTTAGACTGGCTGTAATGGGCAAGTGTGACTAGAGAAGTCTAAGTAAAATATACAGGTAACAGAAGGCATGATGAGGAAGGTAATGGACAGAGAATAACTGAGACAGAAGTTTAGTAGGAAGCAGGTGGGACAGAGGGAACTATCAGAGCTATGACACAGAGACAGATGAAGGGGGTAAGCAATGCTGGTGAGGGATAACCAGAAGGGCCATAAAGGGGCAACACCAGACACAGAACAGAAGGAAAACAGAACAGCAATGAAGATAAACCTAACCAGAAGAGGTTCAGCAGCTACCTAGAGAAGATGGATTTATCTTCTGAAAACATAGTAAGTGGGATAAAATTAAAGTGGAGTTTAAAACTAGACTGGAAATAGAAGGGAGATGTGGCTAAACAGCAACCAGAATTTAGAGGGATTGACGAACATTAAAGTCCTGCAAATTAGGGGCAATCTCAGAAGAAAAGAAACTGCAGAATGCTAAATAGGTAATAAGGGATTACCTCAATATGCATTGAGTTTAGAAAGATTGCTGTTAAGCAACTTTTTTGATCATTCTAGAGCACAAAAACTTCTAGCACAACTCAGGCAACAAAAAGTGGAAAGGAAAGGGCAATCGCCAAAAGCTGAGGGAGCCTGTAACAAGGAATTTAATGAGACCCTGTAGAAGTATTAGAAATATTTCTGAAATTTTATGAAAATTTGTATAAAGCAGAGAAATAAGGAAATCAAGAAAAGGTACAAATGGAAATGTTTATACAATTAAACATGCCAAAGTTAGAGGTAGATGAGGCTCAATTATTAACAGAATAGGAAGGGATAAAATAAAAATGGCCATGTATAACCAAGCTACAAGAAAGATCCAAGAAAGAGATTTTATTTCTGTGGAAGTTAGGAGGGAAAAACCTGAAAGATCTGGAAGGTTTTGTTTAACAGTATTTTAAGAGGAGGGGAAGTACCAGCATCCTGGAAGGAGACTGTTATAACTAATACCTAGAGGGGTAAAGATCCATCGGATCCAGCTTTATATAGGCCCATTTTAATACTAAACCAGGATTATAAAGTGTTTATCTCTATAATGGCAAGCGATACCAAAACTGACAGATCTAGATCAATGTGGTTTTGTGGAGGCGGGGTAAACATTTTACAATATTAACAGAAGATTGATGATCCAGAGGGAAGCAGAATGCAAGAAAGTACCACTTATTGTTGGGTGGGTCTTAAGGCAAGGAAAGCATTTCACAGCAGACTAGGACTTCATGATCAGGGCAATGGAAGCATCTGCTTTCCCTGATGCAATCAGGCTGATTAGAATAGATAAGGCACTGGAGGCACGAATTAAAGTGGGTGGGGACCTCTCCTTTAATTTCTTCTAGAGTAGAGGAACAAGGCCGGGCTGGCCGCCTTCCCCTTTGTTTGCATTATATTTAGAACCACTGGCTAAGAAAATAAGGGACTCAGAAATCAAAGGATTAATTGGCATGGTAGTCAGGAAAAGCTGGCTCGATTTGAATTTATTTTATACATGACAAAACCAGAAAAGGACATTACAGTGCTTTGGAACCTCGAGTTTCAAATCTTCGAGATACAAAATGAATGAAGCTAAAACAAAGGCAATAGCAGTAAATTATGTAACCACACACAAATTAGTCCAATATCCATATTTATGGGGACACAGATTAAAGTATTTAGGAGTATGGATTAGAAATGACTGACAGCAGCTAAGACTATGTGAGAAGAGACTAAACAGAAGAGAATACAAAAATTGAGCAACTGGAAGTTTTGTTATATGGTTATGGATACCAAGATACAAGCCGTTAAAATGTTTTTAACCCCTTCAGTCTTGCACACAGGTCAGGCATACTTTTATCAACCTGAGAAGTTGCGGAAAGCAATTCAAAAAATAGTTGGGATTTTATCTGGGAAAGGAAAACAGCAAGGTTCAAGTGGGATAAGATGATTTTACCAATAGAACAAAGTGGACTAGGATTGCCTAATTTGAGGGAGTATTTTACAGCAACACAGTTAAGGCTCTCATACATAGCACAAGCAGAAAACTATAATCCCAAGTGGAAAGGAAGGATGCTGACAGGGAGGAAGCTGAAGAAATAGAGAGGGATTTTGGATGCAGACTCTTAACCAAAATCATACAGAGTATTGTATTCATAAAATAGCAAGGAGTATTCTAAGAACCAATCAGCAAGTGAAAGGGGAAAAGATTTTTGAGAATAGGGTTGACTGGGGTCAGAGATGCAGACAGTTGTTCTGGGACAAGATTAGCTTATTAAAATATACATTAATGTCAGTTTCATTAATGATGCTATATTATTGTTGTACAGCAAATATAATTTGTATGCAGGGCTGTGGAAAAATAAAGCTTCATAAGCTTGAATTACTGTGTCTCAACTGCATTCTTTTAATATGTAACAAGGAAAAAGTGTTCTATGAAGTAGAAGCATGTTAGCCATCGTAAAATAATTTGCTAGCCTGACTCCTCCAGGCTAGGAGTGCGTTGTTGCTAGGGAAGATTTGAAACATCCAAGGTAAAAAAAAAAGACCCATTGAAAGCAGGTGGGTCATGTATAGGAAGGTGCTCAAGGGAAGTCAGAGGCAAAAACAACAAGGGATAAAAGCATTTGCAAAGTTGTCTGACAGTCATTGTAACGTACGAAAACTGCATGATCAGTTTAAGAAAAATGTATAAAAACACCGTTTTTCAATGTAAAGTGAGACTGATTTACCAACTACTATGAAGATGGTCTCCCAGCACTGTACGAATAAAATATGTTTGCACATCCTGAAGTGTTGTTCCTGACTGATGGCATACAAGAGAGATTCATTATTTCTTTATAACTATTTGATGCCATTCTCAGGATCCAAACTTTGGTATTGCTGCAGACCAGTTCTGAAATAGGGTCCCATCAGAGATATTCTCTGAATGGTAACAGACTCAGATGTGCAGCTAGTCAGGGTGTGCAAACATACCAGCCTTGGCAGGGAAGTTGTTTTGTAAGGGAAAAGGGTTGGTTTGTGTTTTTCTCTCTTTTAGACAATTTTAGCAAAATGTAGAAGTGTATGACTTTTTGACAGAGTTGTTTGTAAGGTATACAAGTAATAGTGGGAGGACCCCAAAGCAAATTAGAATAGTAAATGTGCACATACAATAATAAAGGACAAATTAACAGGAGGCGGCGCCTTGTGTCGAGGGCTGTACCCTGAGGACTGAAAGGCAAGTAGAATAGATATTTTATCCTGTCAATGTACGAATGCATGAGAGAGAAAAGAAAAAGTTAGTTACAAGTACATGAGCCCACCACATGATAGGGACAAGGACTATATACTGTTAAAACAAATTCATGAGCCTACTGCATGACAGAACGTAGAGGTATGGATTAAAATTCATGAGGCCATAAGCACGCTGGCACTTGTGTGATTGCATGGAAGTACCCTCAGAGGGTCTAAAAGAGTAGTCAGTTCTGGACAGTACCCATCCGCCCAGGTATCACGACCACATTGCTGAAGCTGTAACTTTTGAGCTCATGCCAGCAGAAAAACAAGGCAGTGCTGTTGGAAAAGGCTGCTCGAAACCTCTCCTCTGTTGCTGCATGCCGACAGACTTCCTACCCTTCTCTCCCAGTATGGTGTCGATTACTACAATTTTGTCTTCAGTACTACAGTTGTAGTAAGATTAGCCTAACATTTTTATTCATTTATGAAAGAAAAATGGGAGCAAAGATAAGCAAGATCAAATACCTGAAAAGGGAACACCTGCATATTTTATGTACTTTAACTATGGGAAAAAAAGTTGTAAATTTGCAAGACTGGTTTCAGCTTACTAAGAATTGTTCTGGTTGGGTATCTCCATTAAATGAAACTTGAGACTAAATTGATCACAATGAAATGTATTTTGGAAGAAAAGAAAAGCAAGTGGGGAACAAATGACAGCATTTTATTCTTGGTACAGTGAAGCACTAAGGAGTCAGCATTGAAAAGGTTGCAAGATGTTAAGAAATTGTTGCAACAAGTAAGAGGTTAAAAAGGCAGTACAGACCAGTAAAAAGGGATCCCTTTATCCCGTCTTAGCAGGTGTGGAACAAATGGAGGATAGCCAAAAAGCATAAACTTCTGAAGATTATAATCCTCCAGTAGCTAGTACACCCCCACAACTCCATATATACACCGGTACAGGTACCCCCTGTACAAAACCATTCCTCAGAACCATACCTTTCGGTCTGTCCATTGGACACCGTCTGCGTGATACTGGTAAATCTCAGACTGGTTCCCCTGTTCAATCATCTTCTGAACAAGCATCTGCAGTCAAGGGGGGGGGGGGGTTCCTATCCTTCTCAGCTTCTACTTCTCCAACAGGGGCATTAGTATTTGACTCTACTATATCTCACCATACATGCTTACATGACAGGGTACAATAGGAGATTACAACCTCTGGAGGGGATCTTTTGGCACCTCAGGGAAATTTTTGGGGCTAATATAGAACTTGTTCATCGCCCTTGGACCCCTGCTGATTTGCATACTATGTCTAAGCATTTTGCAAATATTATAGATCCATTAAAATTCAAAGAGGAATTAAAAACTATAATAGCATGTTACAATCCTACTTTGCCAGACTTAAATCAACTGCTGAGGGTAATTACTTCAGACGAAAGAAAGCAGTTACTGGAAAAGGCTGAGAAATTTCACTCTCACAGGGAATGCATTAACAGATAAACGAACAGCATTGTTAAACAAGATTAAAGATGTCAAGTTAGGACTGACTGGTCTAAAATACATGCATGTAAACAAAAAGGGGAAGTCCCTGCAGACTAGAGTCACCTTAAGACTATTTGCTAGACATTCAAGCATACCAGACCTAGAAGAGAAAGCTAAGCAGCTATCTTTGTGCACAGTCTGCAAGGCCCTGTACAAAATCAAATAAAGCAAGTGCTTATAGTTTAGCAAGTAAAGGACTTGGTCTTTATTAAGTGCTGCAAATCACTGTACAGAGCATCATAAAAATGAAGGATACCAAGGATAAGTGGTTAACTTTATAAATCAGCCAGCTGGAAACCCAAGGGGTCGAGGCAGAAGCAGGGGAAGGGGTAGAGGAATTGCTAGAGGACTTAATAAAAAAAAAAGTGCCGGTAGAGGGGAACAAGGTGCAGCTGGTTGGCAACAAACTGGTAGTGCCTCTGGCTACAACACACCTTACTTCAATTGCGGAGAACAAGGACATTGGAGAAGGGAATGCCCACATAGGCAAATGTAGAGAGTCAGATACTTTGACTGAATGGCAACCAAATAATGCAGTTTTTACTCCACCACCTCCTCAGATTGGATTGAGTCAGGAAGCTCCACACTGACTAGGTCAAGGAAATACAGAAGAGAACCTTAACCCTTTACTAATAGATCAAAATGGGCCCTTTAAGATGAAAATAAATTCAAAGAAAACCCCATTTCTGGTGGACACTGCACCCACTAGGTCAGTTAAAAACAACTTCAGATAGTCTAATACCAGTATCAGAGCATAAAGTAAAGGCAGTCAGAGTGACAAATACTACAGTTACATATCCTGTTTCAGAACCCATCCCCACTTCTTTAGGTCTGATAGAAGAAAAGCATTCTTTTCTTTTAAGTACTATTGCACCAGTAAATCTGCTGGGAAGAGATTGGTTTTGCAAGCCTGGGTTGTACTACTTACTATACCTCAGAAGGAGTGTATCTAAATGTTCCAACAGAATCATTGGGGGAAGTACTGACAATTTTAGCAGAAGCTGAGGAACAGCCTGTTGGAAGCAGAGGCAGATGGAGAGTTACTACAGCAAGTACCTGCCGTGTGGGCTAAGCATGCAAATGAAGTAGGTATACTGAAATCAGCAAAACCAGTAAAAAAAAATTAAAATCAGTCAAAACTTCTCCCTAGAATTCCACAATATCCACTAAAGCCAGAAGGAGAACAGGGAATCAAACTTGTAATTCTGTCTGATACAGCAAGGGATACCCAATACTCCTATTTTTCCAGTGAAAAAGCCAGAGAAGCATACTTACAGATGTGTACAAGACTTAATGGCTGTAAATAATGCAGTACTGCCTACTTTTCCTGTTGCAAATCCAGCAACGGTACTTAGTTGCACAGCACCTATAGCTACTTTTCTATAATAGATTTATGTTCACCATTCTTTTCTATACCTACTCACCTTGACAGTTTGTTTGCTTTTATTTATCAGGGACAGCAATATACATGGACACTGTTGCCACAAGAATATACTGAATTTCCATTATTTTCTCAAATTCTGAATAAAGATTTGGAAAATGTGACATTCCCAGGTGGGTGTTTGTACAATACGCAGATTTACTGATGGCATCAAATTCCTTTCAGCAATGTCAGCAGGATACCTTGCATCTCCACTATCCTTGCAGAAAAGGGGCAGTGTTTAGAGAAAAATTACAATTGTGGTCATTTCAGGTAGGTTTATCTTGGTCATTCAATATCTCAGGGTAGCAGGCAAGCATTACCATCTTGTACTGATGCAATAGCCAAGGCCCCACGGTCTGGCTACTCAGTTAAATTCTTTCCTAGGTATGATGGGATACTGCACACAGTGGATTCCTAACTACGCAAAAATTGCCAAACCTTTGACAAATCTTTTAAAGCAGGATACACCAGAGCCTCTCCTTTGGAATAATGAAGAAAATTCATTTCAGAATTTGAAACAAGCTTTAGCTACTGCCCCAGCTTTAGGGTTACCAGACTATAATAAACCTTTTTACTCTGGCATGAAAGAAATGGATTTTTCTCAAGGACTACTTTCACAAAAACATGGGGACAGCCATTGTCCATTAAGCTTATTACAGCACTTGATTCTGTTGCAAAAGTTTTTCCACCCTGTTTAAGGGCAGTTGTCGCTGATGTCACTCTAGTTAATCTGGCACAATCGTTTGTGCTTGGGTATGAACTCGCAGTAGCTGTCCCTCATTCTGCATCTCTTTTGCTACAAATGAAAACTCAACCACTCCGGACTGCACGTCTAGATATGAACTTAGACTTGACTTATCCATCTATTTCTCTAATCCGCTGTCCTGTTCTAAACTCTGCATCTCTGTTGCTCCTGCTGAGGATGGTGAAGAGCCAGACTGTGTATGTGTAACTATTTGCTTTCTCTTAGAAAAGACTTAAAGGACACTCCTATACCCAATGCTGACCTGAATTTGTTAGTGGAGAGCTCCTGTGGAAGAAAACATGGAAGCTGATCTCAGGAATAGCCATCTGCCATGAAGAGAATACTGTTTCAAAGATTAAAGGGTGTTCACTCTGCTCAAATAACTTAGTTGGCTAACTCCTAGACCTTCTGTAGAGCAAAGACAAAGTGGCCAATATTTTTAGACCGCCATTATGCATTTTGTGTGGTACATTATATTTTGGGCAACTTTGGAAAGACAAGGTTTTTGACCTCTTCAGGAAATCAAATTAAAAATTCGGGTACATAAAAATGATTGTTAGATGCACTTTTGCTACCCAAGAGGCTGTCTGTAAACAAATGTTGTGCACATCAAAAGGGCCTGAATGTTGTGACAAAGGGTAACAACTTAAAAGACCAAGCTGCTAAATTAGTAAATTGTTGCAAAAATCTGTGTATGTAAATAAACTGCAATGGTAATGTCCGATTTTGAAAATATGTCAGCCTCTGAAGCTAAAGAATCACAGGGAGAAGTTCTGAGGTGGCTCAAGGATGGATGTAGAAAATCCTTTGACTGTATATGTCTACATGCAGATGGCAGACTGGTGGCACCTGCCTCTGTTACCTATATAGGCAGGTAGATATGCCCTTACCAGGTAAGGTAAGACTGCATATATGAAATGGGATGAAACAGCCAGCGAGATTGAAACAAAGTTGAGAAAAGCCTCTAACAGGAAAAGCCCAGGCCCAGATGCAGTACACCTACCTTTTGGCTTAAAGTATTAACTTGTTTGCATGAGGATTTAGCCACAAGTAAGAACTATTTATATGCACACTTCAAACACACACCGCACTGGTTAACAGGAAAAACAATGCTCTTAAGAGTGAACCTGCAAGCTACCCTAAAAATTATAGACCAATAGCTTGTCTTCCAACGACGTATAAACTATACACGGGAATCAACACCGACAGAGTTAAAAGTCACTTTAGAAGAAAACTCAATTACAGCAGTGGAACAAAAGGGCAATAAAATAAAGTCCTATGGAACAAAGGATCATTTGTTAAAGTTATAGTGGAGAACTGTAACAAGAGGAAAAATCTAAGTATGGCATGGATTGACTACAAAAAAGCATTTGATAGTATCCCACATTCATGGATAAAAGTGCTTAAAAATGTATAGGCTACACCCTACACTGATTGACTACATTACAGTAAGCATGAAATAGTGGCAGACCACTTGGCAATTAAGCCATGTTAAAGGACATATTATCCCAGGGATAAAAATTCAAAGGGGGATATTCCAGGGTGACTGTCACCACTGCTATGCTGCCTTGCCATTAAGCTGTTTACTTAACAGCTTAGGCCATGGCTACAATCTGGCTCCTAGAAAACAACAAAGCCTAAAGACTCATCTTTGTCAATTCAAAACTATATAGCTCTGAAAGCACAACTGTAGGTTGTCAAAACTTTCAGATTATGCTGGAATGTCATTTGGTCTCGATAAATATGCAAAAGTAACCTTTAAAAAGGGAAAACTGCAGCACCAGGAAAACATCAGTTTGGGACAAGAATGTGATAAAAGAATTTGAGCAAGAGAGTGTATAAATACTTGGGAATTGAAAGATCAGCAATAAAACATGAACAAATGCAAATAAAAACTCAGTAAGGAGTACTTTAGAGGACTTAAATTAATCCTGAAAACACATCTAGGAACAAGATCCAAGCTATTAATCAATTTGCTCTTCCTGTCCTAACTTGTAGTTTTGGAGCGATTGACTGGCCCCAAAACAAAAGTGTTGGATAGACTGGATATTAAAAGGATGATTCATGCTCAAATGATTTATAAAAGTCAGTGTTTACCAAGATTATATATTCCCCATTCCGAAGCCGGGATGGGCCTCCTTGAAATTCTGCAATTGTGGAACTCCACACATCTACTGACCTCACAAGATCCAAATGTAGTGAAAGTTTTGAAACATGAGAATAAATTAAGATTATGTCGCTGCTTAATTTAGCAGAAGCATATCAACATCAAGCAAGACTGGAAGTCAAACCAGAAGTAGATAAAAACCAGGCAGCAACTGAATGTGCTAAAAAAACAAAAACAAAATATAAGGGGAAGGACCAGATGAGAAGGCAAGAAATGTGGAAAAAACAAATATAGTTGCAAGTATAGAAAATTTATGGAAGAGCCTCATTTTGATGAACAAACGCAGGAATGGTTAAGGACAGGTGAATTCACATCAAGAAATGAAAGGTTAATATTGGCAGCCCAAGATAGTGGGCTACGTACACACTGGTTTAAAAAGTCCATTGAACATGTGGGAGAAAGACATTTGTAGGTTTTGTAAAACTGAACTGGAAACAGTCGCACCTTGCTGCTGGTTGCAACACTAATGAGAGGGACTGTATACTGAAAGGCATAATAATGTGGAGAGACTTGCACTGGGGATTGCGCAAATATTATGGTATCAAAGTGGCTGAAAAACACTGGAAACATGAGCCAAAGAATCATAGAAAATGTTTATATCACATGGGATCATCCAACACAAACCGTTCAAAACAGATGCTAGAAAAACAGACGAAGTGGTCCAAGAAAAGACAAAAGTAGCATTGATCTCGCCACACCTAGTAACTAGTGTCTTGTGTACAGAGAGAGAGAGACAAAGTCAAAATACCTCTTGCTCTGCAAGCAGAAACGAGAGCCATGTGGAAGAAAGATACCCAGACAGTTCCAATAGTAGTAGGAGCAACTTGGACTTATAAAAAAATTTACAATCGTATTTAGATATATTTTACCAATTCATGTAACACCGTATGAACTGAAGAAGGCATTACTGGGCACATTGCGGGTGCTGCAAAGAGCACTTTTGGCCAACATCAAAAAGTGAAATACTAACTTCATGATCTTTAATCATACTTTGATAAGGAATGGGGTCCATTCCTGTCATGGTATTGGAAACCCAAAAGACTTGGAGAAATTAAAAATGGTAAGGCAGCTTTATTTAATCAAATTACCCAAAGTTATTATGCCCCTCATGTCTCCTCTGATACTTCAGTATGTACAAAATTGTGGTATACGTCTAAAGTATAAAGTAACTAAACATGCTAACAAGCAAGACTGCATGTCTACCTCCACCCAGGGGACCTTTTAACGTACAGCTGGACTTCATCTAGATGCCCAAGACTAATAATTTACCATTTATTTTGGTGGTAGTGTATGTTCTCTGCATAGATAGAAGCTTACCAATGTTGCAAAGCTGATGCATTCAGTTGTAAAGAAATTTCTGAATGATTATATAGACACATTTAGTATACCATGTACTATCAATAGTGACCAGAGGACACATTTTAAAAACTCATTGCTTAAAGAATTATGTAAAGCTTTTAATACTAAGTAGAGTCTTCACTGTCCCAACCATACAGTCGTCTGGATTAGTGGAAAGGGTAAGCAGGACCCTTAAAAATAAAAAAAATTGAAGATTTATGCTGAAACCCAATTAGTGGCCCGAAGCCCTCCCCTTAGCATTGAGTAAGAGGGCCTCACTGAATACCACCAGAAGGATGAGTCCATATGAATTAATGGGGAGACCTAGGACCCTTCCAAGTTACCCCTTCTATGGGAAATGCAGATTTTACTGTAAGTTGATGCTATGATTTCTTATTGCAAGAAACTCAATATTTTGCAGCAATATCGAACAATAAGAGCATCATTACCAAAGCCTCCTGACCAATCCTGTCAACCCAACTGCAACTGGGTGATTGGGATTATGTGAAATTTTTCCAGAGGAAAAACTGCCCCAGCCTGATGTGGAAGGGTCCTTTTCAGATACTGCTAGCCACCTTGACTACCATTTGCTGCGCAGGACTACAAATGTGGATCCATTCGTCTGACTGCAGGAAGACCTGCCCCTGTGGGGACCTCAAAGGAATCATCACAGCCAACCGTGGGAGATAGAGGTGCAACTGATACATTTGCCCAGTGAGAAGGTCAACTTCAGTAGCAGTCCATGATGAATCCAGTGACAACAGGTACTTTTGCTTTGTTTCTGCTGGTTTCTTCTATAAACTGGTCAAGAGAACAGCTTCTTGCTGGTCCTTCGGCAATACCAACAATTTAAAAAACTGCCGGATATGTTCGCATAATACACCATTCTAAGGTAGGGATTCCTATGATTCCCATCCTGCATCACAGGTGTCTTTTGAAAAGGACCTTAATGACATCTGCTTAACCTGGCGTAATATAACTGATTTTTCTAAGGTTCTCTTCAACTTGCAACCACACATCATGGAGACATGTTATGCCAGAAATAGGACTGTACCAATAGGAAAAAGTAAATGCAATGACACCAGGTATGAAAGTGTTAGATTCTTTGCACTTAAAAAGGGCAGAGCATGGGCGACTTACTAAAGCTGTGTTGATCATGCCTACCCCCTGGTTGCCTACAAACTGGTAGATGTTGCTTTGTAGGCTATATTACTTCTGTGATTCAACATTTCTAACACCCACCAGCAGGTAGACTGAGAAATAAGCTAGCAATCCACTGGGCAGAGCAAGTATTTTCAATTTATAATCCTGGGTATGGAGTACAAAAGGACAATGCCTGAAATCGGCATGCTCGCTCAAATTCTACAGGAGGTGGCCATTCACACCACATTAGGATGGCAAATCGAGAAATGACAAACGCAAACTGTGGTGTTACAGAATCGAATGGCACGATGCTTGCTGCAAAAGGGGGTCTTGTGCCCTCATAGGGAGTTGTTGCTGTTCATGGGCAACTATTAACAGGAAAAACGGGCAAATTTCATGGAGCAGAGAGCCAAAGATTTGGACACCACAGAAATTTTGGATGGTTGGGCAGTATTTCTGGTAACCTGGGAACTAGTATAATCCAGGGTACCGTCATTGTACTTATATTTCTGATCATTTTTTTGTATTTTCAGTCCTAAAGGCTGCGATTACAAGATGTTTAACTTCACCTGCACATGAAATGCCTTTGCAAGCACCTGCACATGAAATGCCTTTGCAAGCACCAATCAATGACAATTCTATTACAAGAGAAGATGACTCATGATGCAAAGGCAGACTATCAAGTTAAGATATAATTACATGTATAGTATGAGTGTCAAAGGGGGGGAACTCCCGGGACAAGATTAGCTTTAATATATATTTGTTTCATTAATGCTATAATATGACGGTTAAAAAGCAAATAATTTGTATGCAGGGCTGTGGAAAAATACAGCTTCATAAGCTTGAGTTATTGCTCTCTCTCAACTGCATTCTTTTAATATGCAAGGAAAAAGTGTTGTATGAAGTAGAGGCATTTTAGCTATTGTAAAAGGAATTTGTTAGCCTGATTCCTCCAGGCTAGGAGTGCGTTGTTGCTAGGGAAGGTTTGAAACATCCAAGATCAGAAAACAGGACTCCTTGAAAGCAGGTGGGTCATGTATAGGAAGGTGTTCACATGAAGTGAGAGGTGAAAATCATGAAGGATGAGGGCATTTGCAAAGTTTTCTACTTGAATAATGTAGGAAAACTGCATAACCAGTTTAAGAAAAATGTATAAAAGCACAGTTGTATGTAAAGTGAGACTGATTTACCAACTGCTACAAACATGGTCTCACAGTGCTGTAACATTTGTTTGCACAACATGAAGTGTTGTTCCTGAAGGCATACAAGGTAAAATCCTAATGTTATTTCTTTATGACTAACATAGGGAAGAGGGGGCTGGAATTCATTAGAGAAAACTGGAAAAAGAACCAAGGTATTGTGAGCACACAACTAAGAAGGGAAAGGTAACACAATGGGAAGAGGCCAAGAACTTATTTGGACTGCAGGTTAGAAATTGCCATTCCCATAAAGGATTGATACAGTATAGGCAAACAGAAAGAATCAAGGGGTTCCCAAGTGAAAGACCAGCACGGGCAGAGTTAATAGAATCTAGAACAGAAGCTGTGGTTGAAGGAATTAGTAAAGAATATAAAATATTCCATAATAAGAGGAACTTGAAAGATTGGGATAAACAATTCAAAGACAAAGGGGTGATATATGTACATCTCCCAAATATGCAACAAAGTCTAGAAGATTTAGGATATTTGCATGAAAGTGTTTACATAGGTATTTTTATACCCAAAGTAGACTCCAAAGAATTTTTCCTCAGATGGATAGCAAATGTTGGAGGAGTGACAGGCAAGAAAGAAGTAGCTGGGAACATTTTTTGGAAGTATGATGGGCTGGCAGATATTTGGGATCCCCTGCTGACCGATCTGTTGGAGATGCTGGGTGAGCAGCTTGGAATGAATGGGGAGATTTGAGTTGCGCTACAGAATCTGAATTCCCTAGACATAGTAAAGCCTTGGTGAGCGTAATTATGGTAGCTGCCAAAAAAGCAATTACTAGAAAATGGAAATAATAGTCTACACCAACTTTACTAGAATTAGTCAATATAGTAACATAAAACAATCTGAACTGGGATCTTTAGGAAAGGGAAGACAAACTACATAGAAAAAATGGGAATTGTGGGAACAATATATGCAGAGCAGGAACGAGGTTTAATAGGCAGGATTTGAGTAAACTATATAATACTTACCTGACAAGTGATATATAATGTTTGCAACTACAGTTGTTTCAATTGTCTCTGATGTAAACTAAAGTGGTATTTTGGGTTTTTCATTTATATAAATATGAGATTACATTTATCATACGTGTAAATTTAATAAAGATGGGGGGAAAAAAAACAGAAGAGACACCAAAGATGAAGTCGGGAGTAGCAGAAACAAACTGAGTAGTAAGACAGGAAGTCAGAGGGAAGGCAGGTACAGCAGGTTGAAGAGCACAAATAAGCAAATTTGAAGTACAGTAGAAGGGTAACAGATTGACAGTGGATTCAATCATTTTAGCCATTAGGTGGGAGGTAAGGGACAGAGTATGCGGTATAAGGAAATGACCCGGGACAAAAATTAGGGTAGAGTAGAATCTGGTAGTAACTTAAGAGTTGCACATGTCCAGACACACTAGGCCTAGTTGGGAATTAATGGTCTGGTGGTGGGTACTATGGCCGATACTGTAAAGATCAAAGATGTGGAAGAATTTTATTGGGTTTGGGTGGTACAGTGAAATACTCTGAAATGTCACCACTTTGCTTCTCCAGGGTGGAATGCCTAAAGCCATTCACTCTCATATGAGTAACACCAGAAATAATAGTTGTATTTAGAAGAGTGAAGGTTTGAGGGGGGTTTTTTGTTATGTCCCTATCCTAGTTATTGTACTCTTGTTAATCATTCCGATGAGTTCAGTACCAGTATACCTAAAGATGGAATCGCTCATAACAAAAACCTTTAACTTTTAAGGGCTATGGGATCTTAAGAGAATAAGTTTATAATTTTGGTGATTCAGTGAGACAAAACATGTACAGAAATAGTTAGCACCCTGTGTCGCTGAGGTTTGCTATGGGGGACTAGAAATGTTTAGGTACAATTTTTTTAGCCATATCTGCTTACACTGGTATGGTATTGTGCTGCTGTTTACTGACAGCAGGTGTTGAGAAAGGAGTCTCCAAACTAAATATTTGTTTGACACATGTAATCATAGGGGTCTAACATTAGGATGCTGGCATTAAATGAGGAAGTTGCTCCATTTTTTAAAATTCTCAGAGATATCAAGCTAGCAAAGGCACAGTTATGAACAAGATGTGTATTAGATGCAGTAGATGTCACTGAAATTTTAACTGGGTGAAATAAGCAGGATTTTCAGAGAACACACACTGGTGCTTTGGCAGACTGGATGCTATTAGTGTTGGATTTTCTGAAAATGTGGACAGCTAGGCATCTGTCAATGCTCTTTCCTGTCGTTTTCCCCACAAAATGAAAAAAAGTAAAATTAATCCAGAGCTGGTTAACATCAATATCAAAGGGTAAAAAGGTCACTGACAAACCATTCAGTAAAAACTGCAAGAAAAAACAGTCAAGCTGGAGTTTTCATTGTGTAATAACAAACCTCCTGTAGTGGTGTTCCATGGACATATATACTGACACCCCTTAGGGACAGTGTTTTAGCTTGTCTTTTGAAACTTTTACCATTTAGTATGGATTTTAGCTGGAATGTTTTGCAGTCAGTTTAATGTTTAAGGACTGAACGCTCTGTTTTAAGCCCATTGTTTCTAAGTATAGCCAAATCATTCACTTCCTCTATACTTATGAGTCCACTAAATAGACCAAAACACTCACTTCTCCAGCTAGTGCTGTTTGGCATTATTGGTCTGAATATAACCAAAAAGACCTGAATATTGAAAAGTTGGTTTACAGAAGATATGTAGCAAAAACAGTGATACGTCTTAGTCTTTTGCAAATATACATGCAACCACTACAGGAAACAAAGTAGCTACACAGTGACAACTTTAGCTTGGCTGGGGGGTATTTTTCAGTTTTTACCGGATGTTCAGTCTGTGTGATATTTTTATACTTCACATTGGATGTTTCTAATGACAGACTACATGTTGCACAGTCACTAGAATTCTGTTGCAGTAAAATACTAAATATGACTAAAACTTGGCGTACTGTTGACGTTTGATATGAACACTTGGCAATAATGATGTGCAATGGTACTTGGGCAATGTAACACTTGAGCATCACAGATCTGTCTGTGGTTGTTTCAACTTGGGCTGCATTCCGTCTAGCTGAACTAGCGCCCTCCCTGTGTCCGAATACAGTTTTTCTAGATTCATTTTCCATCCTTATCTCAAAGACATGCCATTAGTGAAATGGCAATTCCCTTACATTGACAGTAGACAGACAACTTGAGTGATTTAGTAGATACAGGTATAGGGTTTTAGGTATTTTTTATTTCACTTCTGAATTTCTTTGTGTGTACATGAATTTGTGTGTACGTATGCATTTATTAAAAGTGCCAGTGGCTTCATATCCTTTAGTAGTAGCTTATTTTATAGCCGTTTTTAATCTTGATTTGTCAGAAACTGTCCATTTTAATTTTTTTCTGTTTTACGTTCTACTTTTTTGTTATAACTTATTTTATTCAGAAGAAATCTACATTTCATTTCTAGGATGATTTAGATGGGTAGGGGCATTAGGACTGGTGAGCAAGTGTTGCATGACCAGTGCGAGGTTAACTTTTTAATAAAGTGAACAGGAAATGCAGTTTCTTTAAATCTATTAATATTTACCTTTTTAAAAAGTTTAGGCTTTCATTAAAGTGTTTTAAACATGCGTCAGTGTTTAAAGTCAAGTATCTGCATTTTGCATGGAGTGTTTAAGCGGTTACTTTCTTTAAACAGGGTACACATGGTGGATAGAGGAATTTTAGCTAACTTTGACCTAGCAAGAATTTGAATCAACTTCTCAGTTTGCTAAGAGTATATCTAAACATTTATGTACACAGTAGCTATATTATATACAGCTCCAGCCAGAACCCTCTTTTCCCCCATTTTGCACATGGTCAGGCTGTCACTTCAACAGTGACCACCTAAAGCAAAGGTTCACAATTCCAGGTGGCTAACCCTGCCAATGTTTCTACTACACTACAAACTTGCATGGACACTCACCTATGGCCAAATCAACCTACTGTATTGTCTTCTGGAAAAGGGGGACTAGAGCAATTGTAGGAAACCCATGCGAAAACAGGCAAGGGATGCAGACTGCACAGAAGACATCCCAGATGAGAATCAAACCAGGGAACCTCTTGCTGAGGCAACGCTGTTCACTGCCACAGTGTGGGTATATATTGTATGCATTATATACACACACACACACACACACACACACACACACATACATATATACATACATATATACACATAAATATATATATACACATATATATATATATATATATATACACGGGTTCCTATGAGTTAAACGACACGTCGTTCCATCGACAGCCGGCAGATGGACTTCAAGTAACCGAAACGTGAAAGGAACGAAACCTGAAACTCCAACTAGAATCCATAAACCTAATAAAAAAGAAACTACTCTTGACTGGATCCTTACTAATAACCACCCTAACATTTACACCCCAGGAACACTTCCCGATATTAGTGACCATATGCTCACTTGTTAGACAAAAATTGCATATCCCAACTACCCATAAAGTCAAGACATCCCACTCAAATAAATTCTTCAACCCGGATAACTTTCTGACGGAATTGAAAGCATGTGACTGGTCTCCACTGACTATCCTTGAACTAAATGAAGCAGTGACCTACTTTAACACCCACTTTCTACAAATCCTTGACTATCATGCTCCCATTCACTCTACTAGGATAAGATCTAAATCAGCACCTTGACTAACTAAACAAACTAAGCAAAAAATGCACCTAAGAAACAAAATCTGGGCTAAATGGAGAGCTACTAAATGTACATCTGATCACCTCCTCTTTAAACAATTAAGAAAGGCTACTAAGAAAGATACTCTTAAAGACAAAAAGGAATATTATCTCCACCTTCAACAAACGAGTCAACACACCCCTCAAAAATTCTGATCAGGCATTAACAAACATCTTATACCAGGACATTCTACTACTCCTACCCCTTCAGGCTTTAACCTCGACAATTCCTCCCAGATCCCTGATGCCTTTAACAAGTATTTTACAGAAGCCATTCAAACCCTAGCGAATTCATTACCCACATCTACTACTACCTGCCCTAATACCTCTAATGCCTCATCTGATACCTTTCACATTCAACCTGTTGCTACATCTCTTATTTATAAGCATCTCAAAAAACTTAAACCTTGCACCCCATCCGCGGACCAACTCCCATCAAAATACCTACAAATTGCTGCAGAAGCTATAGACTATCCCATATCCATACTTATTAATAGAACTATCTCTGAAGGAAAAATTCCCTCCATATGGAAAATCTCATAATTCCTCTACACAAAGGGGGCTCCTCTACTGAGCTCTCAAACTTTCATCCTATTGCCTTACTCTCCCCATTAGCGAAGATTATGGAAAGATGTACACACAAACAACTACCTTCTGCAAAACAAACTTCTAGCCAATCGTCAACATGGTTTTAGACCTTCTCACAGCAGTACAACTGCCCTCCTTTCCTTCTCTGACGGTATAAATAATAACAGGAACAATAATCTTTTCTTAGCACTATTCCTAGACCTGTCAAAAGCCTTAGATATGGTTAACCATAATAAACTCCTTGACAAACTAAATCTCTATTCTCTTGGTTCACAAGCACTTCTATGGTTTAGAAGTTATCTCCAAAACAGGCAACAAGCAGTGCTATGGGACAACAACCTTTCTTCCTTACTCCCAGTAAACATTGGGGTCCTACAAGGCTCAATCTTAGGTCCCCTTCTTTTTTCATTATTAATCAATGACCTGCACTTGAACATACCCCAAGCCATCTGCATTCAATATGCTGATGATTCAACTTTAATCTGTGCTGCTAACAATGTTTCCTCCCTCCAGTCCCTCACCCAAACAGTCTTCCATAATGTAGAAAAATGGTTTATGGAACACTCCCTCCTTCTTAATGCCAAAAAAATAAAACTTCTCTTTACTCCTACGCACAAATCTCCGACTCCTTTCTTCACTATCTCCTCTAATAATGCTACCTGTATTAACCCAGATATGACCACTCGTCTATTAGGTGTAACTATTGACAACCATCTTAATTTTGATGACCATATTAACAACACCATTAAATCAGTTAACAAAAAAATAGGTACTCTACAGAATTAAACCCTTTCTTACCCCTGCAGCCAGAAAAACCATGGCCCAGACCCACCTGATCTCCACCCTTTTCTATGCCTCTGCTATATATACTAACGTATCTAAAACCAACCTTACCAAACTCTCTACCTGTTACAATAGTATAACTAGATTCATTACTGCTAACCCCTTCAGAACTCATCACTATCACAACCTCAAGCAACTAGATTGGTTAGAAATAAATAACCACATACTCTATCAACAACTACTTATCATTCATAAGTCCCTTCACTACCCTGATGCTACCCCAAGCTTTACAAAACTAATTTCACCATATAAAAACCTAGCCACACTACGCTCTGCTAATAAACTCCTAGTGGCCTTGACCAAATCATATAATAAAGCTGGGGACTCATTTTCTAACTCCTCGTGAAATTCTGGAATCAACTCACTCATGAAATAACTAACTTAGACTCTACATCTCTTTTCAAAAGACATATCAAAGAACATCTTAAATCACAGTGGTTATGTCCTTGTGCTAACCCCAACTGAAATTACTTCATTATTTCCTAACTTCCCCCCTCTCCCCTTACTGGTCCTCTAAATAATAGGTTTAATTGTTGACTGTTCTATCTTTGATATGGACTCTACCTTAGCATTTTTTTTTTCTCCTCCATGTTTTCCCACCTTGTGTTCTGCTTATCTAACTTTAGAATATTGCATACCTTGTAATTTCACTGATATCTTCCGTTTTTTTTTTCTGTTAAACATGCCTTTTGCCAATTTTAGTTTTTGTTAAATTCTTACATAAGTCTACTCTGGTACTTTTTGTATTATACTTATCATTGTTTTTTTGTAAATGATTGTTTACTTTGTGTAATTGGAGCTTTTCTCCCTGGGCCTCTACTGAAAACGGATATATGTCCAGTTAGACTAGCCCGGTCAACAAATGTAAAATAAAAAAAAAAAAATAAAAATAAAAACTTCAGCAGAACTGAAAAAAGTATATAGCCATGCTATATAAACATACTGTATACAGGAATACATAATTCGCATATGATGTGATTAGTGGCCAATGGCCAAAGATTTCTTTTCACAATACAAAAGAATTCAAACCAATGATTATGTCCTCATGTTAATTCAAGGGCCAATGAAATTGTTTTCAATTCTTACCAATAGTCATTGTGATGTGTGTGTTATAACAACTTTTGAAACTAACTAAGAGTGAGTTGAACAAATACTTAATACCATTGTTTTTTTTTACGATGTTATTGTGTTTACTTAACTGATAGTTATATTTCCAATTAAAATAGAAGCTGGAAAATTATAGGACTGACCCTGTAATAGTAGTAGAACAATTGCTTATGTTCTATCACTGTTTAAGAACTAGTGTAGTCAAAACAGTCAGTACATGTTAATTTCCCATCTTAAAGCACATTTAATGTTCAGAGAGTCAAGTCCTGGATGAGTGACAGAGTTTAAAAGTAACTACCACCTATATATATATTA